>NW_027100149.1:0-51594 GCF_031753505.1 Anomalospiza imberbis
ATTCTTAACTGCGCCATAGGTTTCAAGGTCTCACTGAGGCCCATATCTGAGGCCTAGGCTGGGGTAGCTCAAACTTTACTCTAAATATATAAATCGTGAACATACAGATCATGACCTCTTTCTCTCAGAAATTCTTCTACAATTCCCCCCTTTTTCTTTTTGAGCTACCCAGCCGGATTCAAAGGCGTGGCTAGTTACTTTCCGTACGCATTGTAATAAACACAGTATAAAGACCAGAATAAGTATAATAGTAAGAAAAATTATAATAACAAAACGAACTAATTCTATAAACCATCCAGTAAAACCTAAAGAATTTCACCCTGCCCCAGGAGTGGGGTGGCTGGCTCACTTCCTGTTGCCCTTCATTCTTCCTGGCAGCTGACTGAGTCACTTCCGCTGCCTGCGCACGGCTCTCCATGCATGCCACTACTTCCTGCATGGACGCACTGACTGGAGCCCTTTGTCCGCACATCGGCCTCAAATTATGAACACCAAAAAATGTTTTGACCCGAGATGGCTTCGGAATCTCTGTTTTTTCAACCACAGGTCCCTCAAATGCTTGAATTGCTGCCTCGGCTGCCCGTTTTTCAGCGGACATACTTTGTAAGGTTGGTAAAACTTTCTTTGCAACTGCCCCGAACTCTAACACATTTTTTTTGTCCTTTCTGCCCGCCACGGTCGAATTCCAAAGCAGCTGCCCTAGTTCTTGCCACTCCGTCTCGCTAAAAAGGAGTGGGGGATTCTGCAATCTGCCCTTATTTCTTGCCCATCGGGCTAATTGCTCTAAATCAGTGTCCTTTATCTTTTCGCCTCTCTTTGAAAGGATATAAACCAGAAGTCGCAGAGCCGCGTCCCAATCACTATCCATTCTGACCATCTTTCACTGTCTCGGCTCGCGGCTTACCTTCCAACCACTGCAGGGCGCTCCGTACCTTGCAAATGACACAGCCGCGACACCGCTCCAGCCACCCTGCTCTGTTCCATCCACCTCCACCGCACGGCTCGTTCCCCTCCGCCGTGCGGGCAATGCGTGAACAACAGAGGCTACCACCGGTTTCCTGTTGCAAACAAACAAACAAGCGATTTGGAAACCTTCTCAGGAGGCTTCAGTGCTCCGGCATCCGATCCCCGTCGCTTTTAAAGTAATTTGGGATCTGTGCCCCCCGTCACGCCCTCCTGCACGTGATTTGGGGGCCGTTTCCCATCACTATCATAGAAGTGTCAGTCGCTATTATCTCAGTGACTTTTGAAACTCATTGGAGACTTTCTGTCCCTGTTCACGGGCGCCATGTAAAGCAGGGACTAATAAAAAAAAAGGTGAGCTGGACAGGAACCAATGCAGATCCAAACCAATGTGGCTAATCATATGTTCTCCTGTTTATTGTTTATAGACAGTAGTTTACATACACTTCCAGATAGTTTACAATCGTGAGCACACTCTCATTGGCAAGCAAACATTGTTTGTAGTCCCAAGGGAACCCTAGAAACGGACATCAGGAACCTGGGCTGCCCACTTCTCGTTCCCAGGGAAAAGGACCGGACTTTGTCTCCAGGTGCCCGTGGCCCTGAGTGGCCGGCTGCCTCCACGATATCTAAAGGAACAAGGATATCTCCCAGACCCAACCTGCCCCCAACTCAAACCTGCGCTGCCCTGACAGTCCCAAGGGAACCCTACAAACTGACATCAGGAACCTGGGCTGGCAACTTTTCTTTCCCAGGGAAAAGGGCCAGACTTTGTCTCCAGGGGCTTGTGGCCCTGAGAGGCCGGCTGCCTCCAAAATATCCAAATGAACTAGGATATCTCCCAGACCCAACCTGCCCCCACCTCAAAACTGTGCTGCCCTGACAGTCCCAAGGAAACCCTAGAAACGGACATCAGGAACCTGGGCTGCCCCACTTCTCGTTCCCAGGGAAAAGGACCGGTCTTTGTCTCCAGGGGCCTGTGGCCCTGAGGAGCCAGCCACCTCCAAAAAATTGGAGCGATCAAGGATGTGCCCTAAATCCAACCTGCCCCCACCTCAAACCAGTGCTGCCCTGACAGTCCCAAGGGAACCCTACAAACTGATATCTGGAACCTGGGCTGGCCACATTTCTTTCCCAGGGTATAGGGCCGGTCTTTGTCTCCAGGGGCCTGTGGCCCTGAGTGGCCGGCTGCCTCCAAGATATCTAAAGGAACAAGGATATCTCCCAGACCCAACCTGCCCCCACCTCAAACCTGTCCTGCCCCGACAGTCCCAAGGGAACCCTAAAAACTAACATCTATAACCTGGGCTGTCAACTTTTCTTTCCCAGGGTAAAGGGCCGGTCTTTCCCTCCGGGGGGCCTGTGGTCCTGAGTGGCCAGCCACCTCCAAAAAATCCAAATGAACACGGATATCTCCCAGACCTAACCTGCCCCCACCTCAAACCTGTGCATCCTTGGCAGTCCCAAGTGAACTTGACAAACTGTCATCTGGAACCTGGCTTGCCACTTTTCTTTCCCAGGGGAAAGGGCTGGAATTTGTCTCCAGGGGCCTGTGGCCCTGAGTGACCAGCCGCCTCCAAAAAATCAAAATGAACAAGGATATCTCCCAGACCCAACCTGCCCCATCTCAAACCTGTGCTGCCCTGACAGTCCCAAAGGAGCCCTACAAACGGACATCTGGAACCAGGGCTGGCCCCTCTTCTTTCACAGGGAAAAGGGCCGGTCTTTTTCTCCAGGGGCCTGTGGCCCTGAGTGGCTGGCACCTCATAAATACCGAAATGAACAAGGATATCACCCAGACCCAACCTGCCCCCACCTCTAAACTGTGCTGCCTTGACAGTCCCAAGGGAACACTACAAACTGACATCAGGAACTTTGGCTGGCCACTTTCTTTCCCAGGGAAAATGCCTGGTCTTTTTCCCAAGTGGCCTGTGGCCCCGAGGGGCCAGCCACCTCCAAAAAATCGGAACGATCAAGGATGTGCCCCAAACAAAACCTGCCCCCACCTCAAACCTGTGCTGCCCTGACAGTCCCAAGGGAACCCTACAAACTGACATCAGGGACCTGGGCAGCCCACTTCTCGTTCCCAGGGAAAAGGACCGGTCTTTGTCTCCAGGGGCCTATGGCCCAGAGGGGCCAGCCACCCCCAAAAAATCGGAACGATCAAGGATGTGCCCCAAACCCAACCTGCCCCCACCTCAAACCTGTGCTGCCCTGACAGTCCCAACGGAACCCTACAAACTGATATCTGGAACCAGGGCTTGCCACTTTTCTTTCCCAAGGGAAAAGGGACGGTCTTTGTCTCCAGGAGCCTGTGGACCTGAATGGCCAGCCATCTCCAGCAAATCGGAACGATCAAGGATGCGACGCAGACCCAACCTGCCCCAACCTCAAAACCTGTGCTGATCTGACAGTCCCAAGGGAACCCTAGAAACGGACATCAGGAACCTGGGCTGCCCACTTCTCGTTCCCAGGGAAAAGGACCGGACTTTGTCTCCAGGTGCCCTTGGCCCTGAGTGGCCGGCTGCCTCCACGATATCAAAAGGAACAAGGATATCTCCCAGACCCAACCTGCCCCCAACTCAAACCTGTGCTGCCCTGACAGTCCCAAGGGAACCCTACAAACTGACATCAGGAAACTGGGCTGGCAACTTTTCTTTCCCAGGGAAAAGGGCCAGACTTTGTCTCCAGGGGCTTGCTACTCTGAGAGGCCAGCTGCCGCCAACATATCCAAATGAACAAGGATATCTCCCAGACCCAACCTGCCCCCACCTCAAACCTTTGCTGCCCTGACAATCCCAAGCTAACAATAAAAACTGACATCTATAACCTGGGCTGGCCTCTCTTCTTTCCCAGGGTAAAGGGCCGGTCTGGCTCTACGGGGGCCTGTGGCCCTGAGTGGCCGGCCACCTCCAAAAAATCCAAATGAACACGAATATCTCCCAGACCCAACCTGCCCCCACCTCAAACCTGTGCTTCCCTGAAAGTCCCAAGTTAACCCGACAAACGGATATCTGGAACCAGGGCTGGCCCCTCTTCTTTCCCAGGGAAAAGGGCCGGTATTTGTCTCCAGGGGCCTGTGGCCCTGAATGGCTGGCACCTCATAAATATCGACTTGAACAAGGATATCACACAGACCCAACCTGCCCCCACCTCAAACCTGGGCTGCCCTGACAGCCCCAAGGGACCCTAGAAATTGACATCAGGAACGCGGACTGGCCGCTTTTCTTTCCCAGGGTGAAGGGCCGGTCTTTCTCTCCGGGGGCCAGTGGTACTGAGGTGCCAGCCATCTCCAAAAAATCGGAACGATCAAGGATGTGCCCCAAACCCAACCTGCCCCCACCTCAAACCAGTGCTGTCCTTACAGCCCCAAGGGAACCCTACAAACTGACATCAGGAACCTGAGCTGGCCACTTATCTTTCCAAGGGAAAAGGGCCGGTCTTTGTCTCCAGGAGCCTGTGGACCTGAATGGCCAGCTATCTCCAGCAAATCGGAACGATCAAGAATGCGACACAGACCCAACCTGCCCCCACCTCAAAACTGTGCTGCCCTTACAGTCCCAATGGAACCCTACAAACTGACATCAGGAACCTGGGAGGGCCTCTTTTCTTTCCCAGGGAAAAGGGCCAGACTTTGTCTCCCGGGGCCTGTGGCCCTGAGAGGCGGGCTGCCTCCAAAATATCCAAATGAACAAGGATATCTCCCAGACCCAACCTGCCCCCCACCTCAAACCTGTGCTGCCCTGACAATCCCAAGGGAACCATAAAAACTGACATCTATAACCTGGGCTGGCCACATTTCTTTCCCAGGGTAAAGGTCCAATCTTTCTCTCCAGGGGCCTGTGGCCCTGAGTGACCAGCCGCCTCCCTCAAAAATCAGAGTGAACAAGGATGTCTCCCAGACCCAACCTGCCCCATCTCAAACCTGTGCTGCCCTGACATTCCCAAGGGAACCCTACAAACGGACATCTTGAACAAGGGCTGGCCCCTCTTCTCTCACAGGGTAAAGGGCCAGACTTTGTCTCCCGGGGCCTGTGGCCCTGAGAGGCGGGCTGCCTCCAAAATATCCAAATGAACTAGGATATCTCCCAGACCCAACCTGCCCCCACCTCAAACCTGTGCTGCGTTTACAGCCCCAAGGGAACCATAAAAAATGACATCAGGAACCTGGCCTGGCAACTTTTCTTTCTTAGGGAAAAGGGCCAGACTTTGTCTCCAGGAGCCTGTGGCCCTTAGTGGCCGGCTCCCTCAAAAATATACAAATGAACAAGGATATCTCCCAGACCCAACCTGCCCCCACCTCAAACCTGTGCTGCCCTGACAGTCCCAAGGGAACCCTACAAACTGACATCTGGAACCTGGGCTGGCCACTTTTCGTTCCAAGGGAAAAGGGCCGGTCTTTGTCTCCAGGAGCCTGTGGACCTGAATGGCCAGCCATCTCCAGCAAATCGGAACGATCAAGGATGCGACGCAGACCCAACCTACCCCAACCTCAAACCTGTGCTTGCCTGACAGTCCCAAGGGAACCCTACAAACTGACATCAGGAACCTGGGCTGACCACTTCTCGTTCCCAGGGAAAAGGACCGGTCTTTGTCTCCTGAGGCCTGTGGCCCTGAGTGTCCGGCTGCCTCCAAAATATCCAAATGAACAAGGATATCTCCCAGACCCAACCTGCCCCGACCTCAAACCTGTGCTTCCCTGACGGTCCCAACGGAACCCTACAAACTGACATCAGGAACCTGGGCTGGCAACTTTTCTTTCACAGGGTAAAGGGCCGGTCTTTGTCTCCAGAAGCCTGTGGCCCGGAGTGGCCGGCTCCCTCAAAAATATACAAATGAACAAGGATATCTCCCAGACCCAACCTGCCCCCTTGTCAAACCTGTGCTGCCCTGACAGTCCCAAGGGAACCCTACAAACTGACGTCAGGAACCTGGGCTGGCCACTTTTCTTTAACAGGGAAAAGGGCCAGATTTGTCTCCAGGGACCTGTGACCGTGAGAGGCCGGCTGCCTCCAACATATACAAATGAACAAGGATATCGCCCAGACCCAACCTGCCCCCACCTCAAACCTGTGCTGCCCTGACAGTCCCAAGGGAACCCTACAAACTGACATCAGGAACCTGGGCTGCCCACTTCTCGTTCCCAGGGAAAAGGACCGGTCTTTTTCTCCAGAGGCCAGTGGCCTTGAGTGGCCGGCTGCCTCAAAAATATCCAAATGAACAAGGATATTTCCCAGACCCAACCTGCCCCCACCTCAAACCTCTGCTGCCCTGACAGTCCCAAGGCAACCCTACAAACTGACATCAGGAACCTGGGCTGGCCCCTTTTCTTTTCACAGGGAAAAGGGCCGGTATTTTTCTCCATGGGCCTGCGGACCAGAGTGCCAGCCGCCTCCAAAAAATCGGAACGATCAAGGATGTGTCCCAGACCTGACCTGCCCCCACCTCAAAACTGTGCCTCCCTGACAGTCCCAAGGGAACCCTACAAACTGACATCAGGAACCTGGGCTGGCCTCTTTTCTTTCCCAGGGAAAAGGGCTGGTCATTGTCTCCCGGGGCCTGCGGCCCTGAGTGGCCGGCTGCCTCAAAAATATCCAAATGAACAAGGATATCTCCCAGAACCAACCTGTCCCCACCTCAAACCTGGGCTTCCCTCACAGTCCCAAGGGAACCCTACAAAGTGACTTCAGGAACCTGGGCTGGCCCCTTTTCTTTCCCAGGGAAAAGGGCTGGTCTTTGTCTCCAGGGGCCTGTGGCCCTGAGTGGCTGGCTGCCTCCAAATATCCAAATGAACAAGGATAACTCCCAGACCCAACCTGCCCCCACTTCAAACCTGTGCTGCCCTGACAGTCCAAAGGGAACACTACAAACTGACATCAGGATCCTGGGCTGGCCCCTTTTCTTTCCTAGGGAAAAGGGCTGGTCTTTGTCTCCAGGGGCCTGTGGCCCTGAGCGGCCGGCTGCCTCAAAAATATCGAAATGAACAAGGATATCTCCCAGACCCAACCTGCCCCCTTTGTCAAACCTGTGCTGCCCTGACAGTCCCAAGGGAACCCTACAAACTGTTTTCAGGAACCTGGACTGGCCACTTTTCTTTCACAGGGAAAAGGGCAGGATTTTGTCTCCAGGCGACTGCGGCCGTGAGTGGCCAGCAACCACCAAAAAATCAGAACAATCAAGGATGTGTTGAAGACCCAACCTGCCCCCACCTCAAACATGTGCTGCCCTGACAGTCCAAAGGGAACACTACAAACTGACATCAGGAACCTGGGCTGGCCACTTTTCTTTTCCCAGGGAAAAGGACCGGTCTTTGCGTCCAGGGGCCTGTGGCCCTGAGTGGTTGGCCACCTCCAAAAAATCGGAACAATCAAGGATGTGTTCCAGACCCAACCTGCCCCCACCTCAAACCTGTGCTGCCCTGACAGTCCCAAAGGAACCCTAAAAACGGACATCTGGAACCAGGGCTGGCCCCTCTTCTTTTACAGGGAAAAGGGCCGGTCTTTGTCTCCAGGGGCCTGTGGCCCTGAGTGGCTGGCACCTCATAAATACCGAAATGAACAAGGATATCACCCAGACCCAACCTGCCCCCACCTCTAAACTGTGCTGACCTGACAGTCCCAAGGGAACCCTACAAACTGACATCAGGAACCTGCGCAGGCCACATTTCTTTCCCAGGGAAAAGGGCCTGAGTTTGCCTCCAGGGGCCTATGGCCCTGAGTTGTTGGCTGCCTCCAAAAAATCGGAACATTCAAGGATGTGTCCCAGACCTGACCTGCCCCCACCTTAAAACTGTGCCTCCCTGACAGTCCCAAGGGAACCCGACAAACTGACATCGGGAACCTGGGCTTGCCTCTTTTCTTTCCCAGGGAAAAGGGCTGGTCTTTGTCCCCAGGCAGCTGAGGCCCTGAGTGGCGGGCTGCCAACACAAAATCCAAACACACAAGGATATCTTCCTGACCCAACCTGCCCCCACATCAAACCTATGCTGCCCTGACAGTCCCAAGGGAACCTTACAAACCGACATCAGGATCCTGGGCTGGCCCCTTTTCTTTCCCAGGGAAAAGGGCCGGACATTGTCTCCAGGGGCCTGTGGCCCTGAGTGGCCGGCTGCCTCAAAAATATCCAACAAGGATATCTCCAATACCCAACCTGCCCCCTTGTCAAACCTGTGCTGCCCTGACAGTCCCAAGGGAACCCTACAAACTGTTATCAGGAACCTGGACTGGCCACTTTTCTTTCACAGGGAAAAGGGCAGGACATTGTCTCCAGGGGCCTGTGGCCCTGAGTGGTCGGCCACCTACAAAAAATCGGAACAATCAAGGATATCACCCAGACCCAACCTGCCCCCACCTCAAACCTGTGCTGCCCTGACAGTCCCAAGGGAACCCGACAAACTGACATCAGGAACCTGGCCTGGCCACTTTTCTTCCCAGGGAAAACGGCTGGTCTTTGTCTCCAGGCGGCTGAGGCCCTGAGTGGCGGACTGCCAACACAAAATCCAAACAGACAAGGATATCTTCCTGACCCAACCTGCCCCGACGTCAAACCTATGCTGCCCTGACAGTCCCAAGGGAACCTTACAAACTGACATCAGGATCCTGGGCTGGCCCCTTTTCTGTCCCAGGGAAAAGGGCCGGACATTGTCTCCAGGGGCCTGTGGCCCTGTGTGGCCAGCCACCTCAGAAAAATCGGAACGATCAAGGATGTGTCCCAGACCCAACCTGCCCCCACCTCAAACCTGTGCTGCCCTGACAGTCCCAAGGGAACCCTAAAAACTGACATCAGGAACCTGGCCTGGCAACTTTTCTTTCCCAGGGAAAAGGGCAGGTCATTGTCTCCCGGGGCCTGTGGCCCTGAGTGGCCGGCTGCCTCAAAAATATCCAATTAACAAGGATATCTCCCAGACCCAACCTGTCCCAACCTCAAACCTGGGCTTCCCTCACAGTCCCAAGGGAACCCTACAAAGTGACTTCAGGAACCTGTACTGGCCCCTTTTCTTTCACAGGGAAATGGGCTGGTCTTTGTCTCCAGGGGCCTGTGACCCTGAGTGGCTGGCTGCCTCCAAATATCCAAATGAACAAGAATAACTCCCAGACCCAACCCAACCTGCCCCCACCTCAAACCTGTGCTGCCCTGACAGTCCCAAGGGAACACTACATACGGTTATCAGGAACCTGGGCTGGCCCCTTTTCTTTTCACAGGGAAAAGGGCCGGTATTTTTCTCCACGGGCCCGCGGACCAGAGTGCCAGCCGCCTCCAAAAAATCGGAACGATCAAGGATGTGTCCCAGACCTGACCTGCCCCCACCTCAAAATTGTGCCTCCCTGACAGTCCCAAGGGAACCCTAAAAACTGACATCAGGAACCTGGGCTGGCCTCTTTTCTTTCCCAGGGAAAAGGGCTGGTCTTTGACTCCAGGCAGCTGAGGCCCTGAGTGGCGGGCTGCCAACACAAAATCCAAATGAACAAGGATATCTCCAATACCCAACCTGCCCCCTTGTCAAACCTGTGCTGCCCTGACAGTCCCAAGGGAACCCTACAAACTCTTATCCGGAACCTGGACTGGCCACTTTTCTTTCACAGGGAAAAGGGCAGGACTTTGTCTCCAGGCGACTGCGGCCGTGAGTGGCCAGCAACCAGCAAAAAATCGGAACAATCAAGGATGTGTTGAAGACCCAACCTGCCCCCACCTCAAACTTGTGCTGCCCTGACAGTCCAAAGGGAACACTACAAACTGACATCAGGAACCTGGACTGGCCACTTTTCTTTTCCAAGGAAAAGGATCGGTCTTTGCCTCAAGGGGCCTGTGGCCCTGAGTGGTTGGCCACCTCCAAAAAATCGGAACAATCAAGGATGTGTTCCAGACCCAACCTGCCCCCGCCACAAACCTGTGCTGACCTGACAGTCCCAAGGGAACCCTACAAACTGACATCAGGAACCTGCGCAGGCCACATTTCTTTCCCAGGGAAAAGGGCCTGAGTTTGCCTCCAGGGGCCTGTGGCCCTGAGTGGTAGGCTGCCTCCAAAAAATCCAAGTGAACAAGGATGTGTCCAACACCCAACCGGCCCCCACCTCAAACCTGTGCTTCCCGGACAGTCTCAAGGGAACCCTACATACTGTTATCAGGAACCTGTGGTGTCAACTTTTCTTTCCCAGGGAAAAGGGCCGGTCATTGTCTCCAGGGGCCTGTGGCATGAATGACCAGCTGCCTCCGAAAAATCAAAATGAACAAGGATATCTCCCAGCCCACACCTGCCCCCACCTCAAAACTGTGCTGCCCTGACAGTCCCACGGGAACCCTACAAACTGACATCAGGAACCTGGCCTGGCCAATTTTCTTTTCCCAGGGAAAAGGACCAGTCTTTGTCTCCAGGGGCCTGTGGCCCTCAGGGGCCGGCCACCTCCAAAAAATCGGAGCGATCAAGGATGTGTTCCAAACCCAACCTGCCCCCACCTCAAACCAGCGCTGCCCTGACAGTCCCAAGGGAACCTTAAAAACTGACCTCAGGAACCTGGCCTGGCCACTTTTCTTTTCCCTAGGAAAAGGCCCGGTCTTTGTCTCCAGGGGCCTGTGGCACGGAGTGGCCGGCTGCCTCCAAAAAATCCAAACGAAAAGGATATCTTCCAGATCCAACCTGTCCCCACCTAAACCTGTGATTCCCTAACAGTCCCAAGGGAACTCTACAAACTGACTTCAGGAACCTGGGCGCGCCCCTTTTCTTTCCCAGGGAAAAGGGCTAGTCTTTTTCTCCAGGGGCCGGTGGCCCTGAGTGGCCGGCTGCCTCCAAAAAAATCCAAATGAACACGGATATCCCCCAGACCCAACCTGCCCCAACCTCAAACCTGTGCTGCCCTGACAATCCCAAGGGAACCCTACAAACTGACATCAGGAACCTGGCCTGGCCACTTTTCTTTTCCCAGGGAAAAGGCCCGGTCTTTGTCTCCAGGGGCCTGTAGCCCTGAGTGGCCGGCTGCCTCCAAAAAATCCAGATGAACAAGGATATATTCCAGACCCAAGCAGCCCCAACCTCAAACCTGTGCTGCCCAGAAAGTCCCCAGGGAACCCTACAAACTGACATCTGGAACTTGGGCTTGCCACTTTTCTTTCCCAGGGAAAAGGGCCGGTCTTTGTCTCCAGGGGCCTGTGGCCCTGAGTGTCTGGCTTCCTCAAAAATATCCAAATGAACAAGGATATCTCCCAGACCCAATGTGCCCCCTTGTCAAACCTGTGCCGCCCGGTCAGTCTAAAGGGAACACTACAAACTGACATCAGGAACCTGGGCTGGCCCCTTTTCTTTTCACAGGGAAAAGGACCGGTATTTTTTTCCACGGGCCCGCGGACCAGAGTGCCAGCCGCCTCCAAAAAATCGGAACGATCAAGGATGTGTCCCAGACCTGACCTGCCCCCACCTCAAAACTGTGCCTCTCTGACAGTCCCAAGGGAACCCTAGAAACTGACATCAGGAACCTGGGCTGACCACTTGTCTTTTCCCAGGGAAAAGGACCGGTGTTGTCTCCAAGGGCCTGTGGCCCTGAGTGGTGGGCTGCCTCCAAAAAATCCAAATGAACACGGATATCTCCCAGACCCAACCTGCCCCCACCTCGAACCTGTGCTGCCCTGACAGTCACAAGGGAACCCTAAAAACTGACATCAGGAACCTGGGCTGGCCGCTTTTTTTCACAGGGAAAAGGTCACGTCTTTTTCTCTGGGGGCCTGTGGCCCTGAGTGGCCAGCAACCTCCAAAAAATCGGAACGATCAAGGATGCATCGAAGACCCAACCAGCCCTAACCTCTAACTTGTGCTGCCCAGACAGTCCCAAGGGAACTCTACAAACTGACATCAGGAACCTGGGCTGGCCACTTTTCATTCCCAGGGTACAGGGCCGGTCATTGTCTCCAGGGGCCTGTGGCCCTGAGTGGCAGGCTGCCTCAAAAATATCCCAATGAACAAGGATGTGTCCCAGACCCAACCTGTCCCCACCTCAAACCTGTGCTGCCCTGACAGTCCCAAGGTAACCCTACATACAGTTATCAGGAACCTGGGCTGGCCCCTATTCTTTTCCCAGGGAAAAGGACCGGTCTTTGTCTCCAGGGGCCTGTGGCCCTGAGTGGTTGGCTGCCTCCAAAAAATCCAAATGAACACGGATATCTCCCAGACCCAACCTGCCCCCACCTCAAACCTGTGCTGCTCTGACCTTTCCAAGGGGACCCTAAAAACTGACATCAGGAACCTGGGCTGGCCCCTTTTCTTTTCACAGGGAAGAGGGCAAGTCTTTTTCTCTGGGGGCCTGTGGCCCTGAGTGGCCAGCGACCTCCAAAAAATCGGAACGATCAAGGATGCATCGAAGACCCAACCTGCCCTCACCTCTAACCTGTGCTGCCCTGACAGTCCAAAGGGAACCCTACAAACTGTTATCAGGAACCTGGGCTGGCCACTTTTCTTTCCCAGGGAAAAGGGCTGGTCTTTGTCTCCAGGCGGGTGAGGCCCTGAGTGGCGGGCTGCCAACACAAAATCCAAACGGACAAGGATATCTTCCAGACCCAACCTGCCCTCACGTCAAACCTATGCTGCCCTGACAGTCCCAAGGGAACCTTACAAACTGACATCAGGAACCTGGGCTGGCCCCTTTTAATTCCCAGGGTAAAGGGCCGGTATTTTTCTCCACGGGCCCGCGGACCAGAGTGCCAGCCGCCTCCAAAAAATCGGATCGATCAAGGATGTGTCCCAGACCTGACCTGCCCCCACCTCAAACCAGCGCTGCCCTGACAGTCCCAAGGGAACCTTAAAAACTGACATCTGGAACCTGGCCTGGCAAATTTTTTTTCCCAGGATAAAGGCCCGGTCTTTGTCTCCAGGGGCCTGTGGCCCTGAGTGGCCGGCTGCCTCCAAAAAATCCAGATGAACAAGGATATCTTCCAGACCCAAGCAGCCCCAACCTCAAACCTGTGCTGCCCAGACAGTCCCCAGGGAACCCTACAAACTGACATCAGGAACCTGGGCTGCCCACTTTTCATTCCCAGGTTTAAGAGCCGGTCATTTTCTCCCAGGCCCCGTAACCCTGAGAGGCCGGCTGCTTCAAAAATATCCAAATGAACAAGGACATCTCCCAGTCCCAACCTGTCCCTACCGCAAACCTGTGCTGCCCTGACAGGCCCAAGGGAACACTACAAACTGACATCCGGAACCTGGGCTGGCCACTTTTCTTTCCCAGGGAAAAGGGCCGGAATTTTGCCCAGGGGATTGTGGACCTGAGTGTCCAGCCACCTCCAAAAAATCGGAACGAACAAGGATGTGTTCCAGACCCAACCTGCCCCCACCTCAAACCTTTGCTGCCCGGACAGTCCCAAGGGAACCCTAGAAACTGAAACCAGGAATGTGGGCTGGCCAATTTTCTTTTCCCAGGGAACAGGGCCGGACATTGTCCCCACGGGGTACTGGACCTGAGTGGCCAGCAAACTTAAAAAAATCCAAACAAACAAGGATATCTCCCCGACCCAACCTGTCCCTACCTCAAACATGGCTGCCCCGAGACTCCCACGGGAACCCTACAAACTGACATCAGGAACCTTGGCTGGTCACCTTTCTTTCACCGGGAAAAGGGCTGGTCTTTTTCTCCAGGGGCCTTTGGCCCTGAGTGGCCGGCTGTCTCTAAAAAATCCAAATGATCGAGGATGTGTTGAAGACCCACCCTGCCCCCACCTCAAACTTGTGCTGTCTATACCGTCCCAAGAGAACCCTACAAACTTACATCCGGCAACAGGGCTGGCCACTTTTCTTTTCAGGGAAAAGGGCCAGACTTTTTTTTCCAGGGGCCGGTGGGCCTGAGTGGTCAGCAAACTCCAAAAAATCAGAAAGATCAAGGATGTGTCCCAGACCTGACCGGCCCCCACCTCAATCCGCTGGTGCCCTGAGAGTCCCAAGGGAACCCTACAAACTGACATCAGGAATCTGGGCTGGTTACTTTTCTTTTCCCAGGGAAAGGGGCCGGACTTTGTCTCCACGGGCCCGCGGCTCTGAGTGTCCGGCTGCCTCAAAAATATCCAAACAAACAAGGATATCTCCCAGACCCAACCTGTCCCCACCTCAAACCTGTGCTGCCCCGAGACTCCCACGGGAACACTACAAACTGACATCAGGAACCTTGGCTGGTCACCTTTCTTTCACAGGGAAAAGGGCCGGTCATTTTCTCCAGGGGCCTTTGGCCCTGAGTGGCCGGCTGTCTCCAAAAAATCCAAACAATCGAGGATGTGTCGAAGACCCAACCTGCCCCCACCTCAAACTCGTGATGCCCTGGCAGTCCCAAGGGAACCTTGAAAACTGGCGTCAGGAACCTGGGCTGGCCACTTTTCTTTTCCCTGGGTAAAGGGCTGCTTTTTGTCTCCAGGGGCCTGTGTACCAGAGTGGCTGGCAGCCTTAAAAAAATCCAAATGAGCAAGGATTTCTCCCAGACCCAACCTGCCCCCACCTCAAATTTTAACTGCCCTGGCAGTCCCAAGGGAACCCTTCAAACTGACAGCAGAAACCTGGGCTGGCAACTGTTCCTCCACAGGGGAAAATTCCGGTCTTTTTCTCAGGGAGCCTGTGGCCTTGAAGGGCCAGACGCCTCCCAAAAATCCATACGATTAAAGATATGTCCCAGACCTAGCCTGCCCGTGGCTCAAACCTGCGCTGCCCTGGCACCTCCAAGGGAACCCTACGAACTAACATAAGGAACCTGGGCTGGCAACTTTTCCTTCAGAGGAAAAAAGGGCTGGTCTTTGTCTCCTGGAGCCTGTGTACCAGAGTGGCCGGCCGCCTCCAAAAAATCCAAACGATTAAGGATATGTCCCAGACCCAACCTACCACCACCTCAAATTTTAACTGCCCTGACAGTCCCAAGGGAACCTTACTAACTGACATCAGCAACCTGGGATGACAATTTTTGCTTCACAGGGAAATGGGCCGGTGAAAAACTTCCGAAAGATGGAAGTGCTCTCTGCCCTCTCCTGCCCAGCTCTAGGTACTAGCGGGCACTTTCCAGCCTGGGCGAGGCAAAAAACCTCAAGAGATGTCACAGAGCATAAGTGGAGCACAGATGCTAAAAAGCAGCAAAGCTGAAGAGCCTGGCTCAGCTTCACTAGTGTGCAATTGACTGACTGCGAAAAACAAAGCAGCAGAGCACCGGGCTTCTGGGCGCTGTGAAGGCAATTGCCAAAACCAGGCAGCTGCTCCTTCCCAAGCACAGTCAGCTGCCTATGTTCTTGCTTGTCAACAAACTCACCGCTGCCCTTCTTTTCAGCAGCTGCCACCATCTTCTGTGCATCTCGGAGCCTCTGGGGACGAGCAAGACTTGCCAAGGTGGGACGCATCAGGACCAAGTATAAACCCAGGCAAGTTGTCCTGGAACGCTTTCCATTCGCTTGCCGAGAGTGAATTCAAGAGGCAGGAGAGCGGCAGCCACCGTCCTCCAGCAGTCGGAAGGTTTCACACACAAGCCCGCTTCTTTGCGGCTTCGTTCTTCGCCTCTTCCAAGCAACCGCGATCTCTGCCTCTCAGAGGCGAAGAAGCGGCTAGTTCGCGCACAGCTGAGTAGAGCGGCAGCGGAGCGCTCCGGAGCGCCGCTTCAAGCCGAAAGACGCCGGGAAGCGGCACTTCCCTCCGGATAGCTCCGGAGCCGCGCTTCTGCTTCTCTAGTCGTCTCTATCTTCGCGAAAAGCTTTCCCACTCCATTTGGCATGGGGAGAGTGTACCTGCACTGCACACTAACCGCGGTTTGCAAAGAAAGAGGATTTGCTGCACATTCCAAGGGGACACGGCTCTTTCCGAGGCAATCTGCAACCTGCTGTCAGATGGAAGTGCTCTCTGCGCTCTCCTGCCCAGCTCTATGTACTAGCGGGCACTTTCCAGCCTGGGCGAGGCAAACAACCTCGAGAGATGTCACAGAGCATAAGTGGAGCACAGATGCTAAAAAGCAGCAAAGCTGAAGAGCCTGGCTCAGCTTCACTAGTGTGCAATTGACTGACTGCGAAAACAAAGCAGCAGAGCACCGGGCTTCTGGGCGCTGTGAAGGCCAATTGCCAAAACCAGGCAGCTGCTCCTCCCATGCACAGTCAGCTGCCTATGTTCTTGCTTGTCGACAACTCACCGCTGCCCTTCTTTTCAGCAGCTGCCACCGTCTTCTGTGCATCTCGGAGCCTCTGGGGACGAGCAAGACTTGCCAAGGTGGGACGCATCAGGACCAAGTAAAAACCCCGGCAAGTTGTCCTGGAACGCTTTCCATTCGCTTGCCCGAGAGTGAATTCAAGGGGCAGGAGAGCGGCAGCCACCGTCCTCCAGCAGTCTGAAGGTTTCGCACACAAGCCCGCTTCTTTGCGGCTTCGTTCTTCGCCTCTTCCAAGCAATCGCGATCTCTGCCTCTCGGAGGCAAAGAAGCGGCTAGTTCGCGCACAGCTCAGTAGAGCGGCAGCGGAGCGCTCCGGAGCACCGCTTCAAGTTGAAAGACGCCGGGAAGCGGCCCTTCCCTCCGGATAGCTCCGGAGCCGCGCTTCTGCTTCTCTAGTCATCTCTATCTTAGCGAAAAGCTTTCCCACTCATTTGGCAAGGGGAGAGCGTACCTGCACTGCACACTAACCGCGGTTTGCAAAGAAAGAGGATTTGCTGCACATTCCAAGGACACGGCTCATTCCGAGGCAATCTGCAACTTGCTGTCGGATGGAAGTGCTCTCTGCCCTCTCCTGCCCAGCTCTAGGTACTAGCGGGCACTTTCCAGCCTGGGCGAGGCAAACAACCTCGAGAGATGTCACAGAGCATAAGTGGAGCACAGATGCTAAAAAGCAGCAAAGCTGAAGAGCCTGGCTCAGCTTCACTAGTGTGCAATTCACTGACTGCGAAAAACAAAGCAGCAGAGCACCGGGCTTCTGGGCGCTGTGAAGGCAATTGCCAAAACCGGGCAGCTGCTCCTTCCCCAAGCACAGTCAGCTGCCTATGTTCTTGCTTGTCGACAAACTCACCGCTGCCCTTCTTTTCAGCAGCTGCAACCGTCTTCTGTGCATCTCGGAGCCTCTGGGGACGAGCAAGACTTGCCAAGGTGGACGCATCAGGACCAAGTAAAAACCCAGGCAAGTTGTCCTGGAACGCTTTCCATTCGCTTGCCGAGAGTGAATTCAACAGGCAGGAGAGCGGCAGCCACCGTCCTCCAGCAGTCGGAAGGCTTCGCACACAAGCCTGCTTCTTTGCGGCTTCGTTCTTCGCCTCTTCCAAGCAACCGCGATCTCTGCCTCTCGAGGCGAAGAAGCGGCTAGTTCGCGCATAGCTCAGGAGAGCGGCAGCGGAGCGCTCCGGAGCGCCGCTTCAAGCCGAAAGACGCCGGGAAGCGGCACTTCCCTCCGGATAGCTACGGAGCCGCGCTTCTGCTTCTCTAGTCATCTCTATCTTAGCGAAAAGCTTTCCACTCCATTTGGCGAGGGGAGAGCGTACCTGCACTGCACACTAACCGCGGTTTGCAAAGAAAGAGGATTTGCTGCACATTCCAAGGACACGGCTCTTTCCGAGGCAGTCTGCAACCTGCTGTCAGATGGAAGTGCTCTCTGCCCTCTCCTGCCCAGCTCTATGTACTAGCAGGAACTTTCCAGCCTGGGCGAGACAAACAACCTCGAGAGATGTCACAGAGCATAAGTGGAGCACAGATGGTAAAAAGCAGCAAAGCTGAAGAGCCTGGCTCAGCTTCATTAGTGTGCAATTGACTGACTGCGAAAAACAAAGCAGCAGAGCACCGGGCTTCTGGGCGCTGTGAAGGCAATTGCCAAAACCAGGCAGCTGCTCCTTCCCAAGCACAGTCAGCTGCCTATGTTCTTGCTTGTCGACAAACTCACCGCTGCCCTTCTTTTAAGCAGCTGCCACCGTCTTCTGTGCATCTCGGAGCCTCTGGCGACGAGCAAGACTTGCCAAGGTGGGACGCATCAGGACCAAGTAAAAACCCAGGCAAGTTGTCCTGGAACGCTTTCCATTCGCTTGCCGAGAGTGAATTCAAGAGGCAGGAGAGCGGCAGCCACCGTCCTCCAGCAGTCGGAAGGCTTCGCACACAAGCCCGCTTCTTTGCGGCTTCGTTCTTCGCCTCTTCCAAGCAACCGCGATCTCTGCCTCTCGGAGGCGAAGAAGCGGCTAGTTCGCGCACAGTTCAGTAGAGCGGCAGCGGAGCGCTCCAGAGCGCCGCTTCAAGCCGAAAGACGCCGGGAACCGGCACTTCCCTCCGGATAGCTCCGGAGCCGCGCTTCTGCTTCTCTAGTCGTCTCTATCTAAGCGAAAAGCTTTCCCACTCCATTTGGCAAGGGGAGAGCGTACCTGCACTGCACACTAACCGCGGTTTGCAAAGAAAGAGGATTTGCTGCACATTCCAAGGACACGGCTCTTACCGAGGCAATCTGCAACCTGCTGTCAGATGGAAGTGCTCTCTGCCCTCTCCTGCCCAGCTCTATGTACTAGCGGGCACTTTCCAGCCTGGGCAAGGCAAACAACCTCGAGAGATGTCACAGAGCATAAGTGGAGCACAGATGCTAAAGAGCAGCAAAGCTGAAGAGCCTGGCTCAGCTTCACTAGTGTGCAATTGACTGACTGCGAAAAACAAAGCAGCAGAGCACCGGGCTTCTGGGCGCTGTGAAGGCAATTGCCAAAACCAGGCAGCTGCTCCTTCCCAAGCACAGTCAGCTGCCTATGTTCTTGCTTGTCGACAAACTCACCGCTGCCCTTCTTTTCAGCAGCTGCCACCGTCTTCTGTGCATCTCGGAGCCTCTGGGGACGAGCAAGACTTGCCAAGGTGGGACGCATCAGGACCAAGTAAAAACCCAGGCAAGTTGTCCTGGAACGCTTTCCATTCGCTTGCCGAGAGTGAATTCAAGAGGCAGGAGAGCGGCAGCCACCGTCCTCCAGCAGTCGGAAGGCTTCGCACACAAGCCCGCTTTTTTGCGGCTTCGTTCTTCGCCTCTTCCAAGCAACCGCGATCTCTGCCTCTCGGAGGCGAAGAAGCGGCTAGTTCACGCACAGATCAGTAGAGCGGCAGCGGAGCGCTCCGGAGCGCCGCTTCTGCTGAAAGACGCCAGGAAGCGGCACTTCCCTCCGGATAGCTCCGGAGCCGCGCTTCTGCTTCTCTAGTCGTCTCTATCTTAGCGAAAAGCTTTCCCACTCCATTTGGCAAGGGGAGAGCGTACCTGCACTGCACACTAACCGCGGTTTGCAAAGAAAGAGGATTTGCTGCACATTCCAAGGACACGGCTCTTTCCGAGGCAATCTGCAACCTGCTGTCAGATGGAAGTGCTCTCTGCCCTCTCCTGCCCAGCTCTAGGTACTAGCGGGCACTTTCCAGCCTGGGCGAGGCAAACAACCTCGAGAGATGTCACAGAGCATAAGTGGAGCACAAATGCTAAAAAGCAGCAAAGCTGAAGAGCCTGGCTCAGCTTCACTAGTGTGCAAGTAACTGACTGCGAAAAACAAAGCAGCAGAGCACCGGGCTTCGGGGCGCTGTGAAGGCAATTGCCAAAACCAGGCAGCTGCTCCTTCCCAAGCACAGTCAGCTGCCTATGTTCTTGCTTGTCGACAAACTCACCGCTGCCCTTCTTTTCAGCAGCTGCCACCGTCTTCTGTGCATCTCGGAGCCTCTGGCGACGAGCAAGACTTGCCAAGGTGGGACGCATCAGGACCAAGTAAAAACCCAGGCAAGTTGTCCTGGAACGCTTTCCATTCGCTTGCCGAGAGTGAATTCAAGAGGCAGGAGAGCGGCAGCCACCGTCCTCCAGCAGTCGGAAGGCTTCGCACACAAGCCCGCTTCTTTGCGGCTTCGTTCTTCGCCTCTTCCAAGCAACCCTGATCTCTGCCTCTCGGAGGCGAAGAAGCGGCTAGTTCGCGCACAGCTCAGTAGAGCGGCAGCGGAGCGTTCCGGAGCGCCGCTTCAAGCCGAAAGACGCCGGGAAGCGGCACTTCCCTCCGGATAGCTCCGGAGTCGCGCTTCTGCTTCTCTAGTCATCTCTATCTTAGCGAAAAGCTTTCCCACTCCATTTGGCGAGGGGAGAGCGTACCTTCACTGCACACTAACCGCGGTTTGCAAAGAAAGAGGATTTGCTGCACATTCCAAGGACATGACTCCTTCCGAGGCAATCTGCAACCTGCTGTCAGATGGAAGTGCTCTCTGCCCTCTCCTGCCCAGCTCTATGTACTAGCGGGAACTTTCCAGCCTGGGCGAGACAAACAACCTCGAGAGATGTCACAGAGCATAAGTGGAGCACAGATGCTAAAAAGCAGCAAAGCTGAAGAGCCTGGCTCAGCTTCACTAGTGTGCAAGTAACTGACTGCGAAAAACAAAGCAGCAGAGCACCGGGCTTCTGGGCGCTGTGGAGGCAATTGCCAAAACCAGGCAGCTGCTCCTTCCCAAGCACAGTCAGCTGCCTATGTTCTTGCTTGTCGACAAACTCACCGCTGCCCTTCTTTTCAGCAGCTGCCACCGTCTTCTGTGCATCTCGGAGCCTCTGGCGACGGCGACGAGCAAGACTTGCCAAGGTGGGATGCATCAGGACCAAGTAAAAACCCAGGCAAGTTGTCCTGGAACGCTTTCCATTCGCTTGCCGAGAGTGAATTCAAGAGGCAGGAGAGCGGCAGCCACCGTCCTCCAGCAGTCGGAAGGCTTCGCACACAAGCCCGCTTCTTTGCGGCTTCGTTCTTCGCCTCTTCCAAGCAACCGCGATCTCTGCTTCTCGGAGGCGAAGAAGCGGCTAGTTCGCGCACAGCTCAGTAGAGCGGCAGCAAGGCGCTCCGGAGCGCCGCTTCAAGCCGAAAGACGCCGGGAAGCGGCACTTCCCTCCGGATAGCTCCGGAGCCGCGCTTCTGCTTCTCTAGTCATCTCTATCTTAGCGAAAAGCTTTCCCACTCCATTTGGCGAGGGGTGAGCGTACCTGCACTGCACACTAACCGCGGTTTGCAAAGAAAGAGGATTTGCTGCACATTCCAAGGACACGGCTCTTTCCGAGGCAATCTGCAACCTGCTGTCAGATGGAAGTGCTCTCTGCCCTCTCCTGCCCAGCTCTAGGTACTAGCGGGCACTTTCCAGCCTGGGCGAGGCAAACAACCTCGAGAGATGTCACAGAGCATAAGTGGAGCACAGATGCTAAAAAGCAGCAAAGCTGAAGAGCCTGGCTCAGATTCACTAGTGTGCAATTGACTGACTGCGAAAAACAAAGCAGCAGAGCACCGGGCTTCGGGGCGCTGTGAAGACAATTGCCAAAACCAGGCAGCTGCTCCTTCCCAAGCACAGTCAGCTGCCTATGTTCTTGCTTGTCGACAAACTCACCGCTGCCCTTCTTTTCAGCAGCTGCCACCGTCTTCTGTGCATCGCGGGGCCTCTGGCGACGAGCAAGACTTGCCAAGGTGGGACGCATCAGGACCAAGTAAAAACCCAGGCAAGTTGTCCTGGAACGCTTTCCATTCGCTTGCCGAGAGTGAATTCAAGAGGCAGGAGAGCGGCAGCCACCGTCCTCCAGCAGTCGGAAGGCTTCGCACACAAGCCCGCTTCTTTGCAGCTTCGTTCTTCGCCTCTTCCAAGCAACCGCGATCTCTGCCTCTCGGAGGCGAAGAAGCGGCTAGTTCACGCACAGCTCAGTAGAGCGGCAGCAGAGCGCTCCAGAGCGCCGCTTCAAGCCGAAAGACGCCGGGAACCGTCACTTCCCTCCGGATAGCTCCGGAGCCGCGCTTCTTCTTCTCTAGTCGTCTCTATCTTAGTGAAAACTTTCCCACTCCATTTGGCAAGGGGAGAGTGTACCTGCACTGCACACTAACCGCGGTTTGCAAAGAAAGAGGATTTGCTGCACATTCCAAGGACACGGCTCTTTCCGAGGCAATCTGCAACCTGCTGTCAGATGGAAGTGCTCTCTGCCCTCTCCTGCCCAGCTCTATGTGCTACCAGGCACTTTCCAGCCTGGCCGAGGCAAACAACCTCGAGAGATATCACAGAGCATAAGTGGAGCACAGATGCTAAAAAGTAGCAAAGCTGAAGAGCCTGGCTCAGCTTCACTAGTGTGCAAGTAACTGACTGCGAAAAACAAAGCAGCAGAGCACCGGGCTTCTGGGCGCTGTGGAGGCAATTGCCAAAACCAGGCAGCTGCTCCTTCCCAAGCACAGTCAGCTGCCTATGTTCTTGCTTGTCGACAAACTCACCGCTGCCCTTCTTTTCAGCAGCTGCCACCGTCTTCTGTGCATCTCGGAGCCTCTGGCGACGAGCAAGACTTGCCAAGGTGGGACGCATCAGGACCAAGTAAAAACCCAGGCAAGTTGTCCTGGAACGCTTTCCATTCGCTTGCCGAGAGTGAATTCAAGAGGCAGGAGAGCGGCAGCCACCGTCCTCCAGCAGTCGGAAGGCTTCGCACACAAGCCCGCTTCTTTGCGGCTTCGTTCTTCGCCTCTTCCAAGCAACCGCGATCTCTGCCTCTCGGAGGCGAAGAAGCGGCTAGTTCGCGCACAGCTCAGTAGAGCGGCAGCGGAGCGCTCCGGAGCGCCGCTTCAAGCCGAAAGACGCCGGGAAGCGGCACTTCCCTCCGGATAGCTCCGGAGCCGCGCTTCTGCTTCTCTAGTCATCTCTATCTTAGCGAAAAGCTTTCCCACTCCATTTGGCGAGGGGTGAGCGTACCTGCACTGCACACTAATTGCGGTTTGCAAAGAAAGAGGATTTGCTGCACATTCCAAGGACACGGCTCTTTCCGAGGCAATCTGCAACCTGCTGTCAGATGGAAGTGCTCTCTGCCCTCTCCTGCCCAGCTCTAGGTACTAGCGGGCACTTTCCAGCCTGGGCGAGGCAAACAACCTCGAGAGATGTCACAGAGCATAGGTGGAGCACAGATGCTAAAAAGCAGCAAAGCTGAAGAGCCTGGCTCAGCTTCACTAGTGTGCAATTGACTGACTGCGAAAAACAAAGCAGCAGAGCACCGGGCTTCGGGGCGCTGTGAAGGCAATTGCCAAAAGCAGGCAGCTGCTCCTTCCCAAGCACAGTCAGCTGCCTATGTTCTTGCTTGTCGACAAACTCACCGCTGCCCTTCTTTTCAGCAGCTGCCACCGTCTTCTGTGCATCTCGGAGCCTCTGGCGACGAGCAAGACTTGCCAAGGTGGGACGCATCAGGACCAAGTAAAAACCCAGGCAAGTTGTCCTGGAACGCTTTCCATTCGCTTGCCGAGAGTGAATTCAAGAGGCAGGAGAGCGGCAGCCACCGTCCTCCAGCAGTCGGAAGGCTTCGCACACAAGCCCGCTTCTTTGCGGCTTCGTTCTTCGCCTCTTCCAAGCAACCGCGATCTCTGCTTCTCGGAGGCGAAGAAGCGGCTAGTTCGCGCACAGCTCAGTAGAGCGGCAGCAAGGCGCTTCGGAGCGCCGCTTCAAGCCGAAAGACGCCGGGAAGCGGCACTTCCCTCCGGATAGCTCCGGAGCCGCGCTTCTGCTTCTCTAGTCATCTCTATCTTAGCGAAAAGCTTTCCCACTCCATTTGGCGAGGGGAGAGCGTACCTGCACTGCACACTAACCGCGGTTTGCAAGAAAGAGGATTTGCTGCACATTCCAAGGACACGGCTCTTTCCGAGGCAATCTGCAACCTGCTGTCAGATGGAAGTGCTCTCTGCCCTCTCCTGCCCAGCTCTAGGTACTAGCGGGCACTTTCCAGCCTGGGCGAGGCAAACAACCTCGAGAGATGTCACAGAGCATAAGTGGAGCACAGATGCTAAAAAGCAGCAAAGCTGAAGAGCCTGGCTCAGCTTCACTAGTGTGCAATTGACTGACTGCGAAAAACAAAGCAGCAGAGCACCGGGCTTCGGGGCGCTGTGAAGGCAATTGCCAAAAGCAGGCAGCTGCTCCTTCCCAAGCACAGTCAGCTGCCTATGTTCTTGCTTGTCGACAAACTCACCGCTGCCCTTCTTTTCAGCAGCTGCCACCGTCTTCTGTGCATCTCGGAGCCTCTGGCGACGAGCAAGACTTGCCAAGGTGGGACGCATCAGGACCAAGTAAAAACCCAGGCAAGTTGTCCTGGAACGCTTTCCATTCGCTTGCCGAGAGTGAATTCAAGAGGCAGGAGAGCGGCAGCCACCGTCCTCCAGCAGTCGGAAGGCTTCGCACACAAGCCCGCTTCTTTGCAGCTTCGTTCTTCGCCTCTTCCAAGCAACCGCGATCTCTGCCTCTCGGAGGCGAAGAAGCGGCTAGTTCACGCACAGCTCAGTAGAGCGGCAGCAGAGCGCTCCAGAGCGCCGCTTCAAGCCGAAAGACGCCGGGAACCGTCACTTCCCTCCGGATAGCTTCGGAGCCGCGCTTCTTCTTCTCTAGTCGTCTCTATCTTAGTGAAAACTTTCCCACTCCATTTGGCAAGGGGAGAGTGTACCTGCACTGCACACTAACCGCGGTTTGCAAAGAAAGAGGATTGCTGCACATTCCAAGGACACGGCTCTTTCCGAGGCAATCTGCAACCTGCTGTCAGATGGAAGTGCTCTCTGCCCTCTCCTGCCCAGCTCTATGTGCTACCAGGCACTTTCCAGCCTGGCCGAGGCAAACAACCTCGAGAGATATCACAGAGCATAAGTGGAGCACAGATGCTAAAAAGTAGCAAAGCTGAAGAGCCTGGCTCAGCTTCACTAGTGTGCAAGTAACTGACTGCGAAAAACAAAGCAGCAGAGCACCGGGCTTCTGGGCGCTGTGGAGGCAATTGCCAAAACCAGGCAGCTGCTCCTTCCCAAGCACAGTCAGCTGCCTATGTTCTTGCTTGTCGACAAACTCACCGCTGCCCTTCTTTTCAGCAGCTGCCACCGTCTTCTGTGCATCGCGGGGCCTCTGGCGACGAGCAAGACTTGCCAAGGTGGGACGCATCAGGACCAAGTAAAAACCCAGGCAAGTTGTCCTGGAACGCTTTCCATTCGCTTGCCGAGAGTGAATTCAAGAGGCAGGAGAGCGGCAGCCACCGTCCTCCAGCAGTCGGAAGGCTTCGCACACAAGCCCGCTTCTTTGCAGCTTCGTTCTTCGCCTCTTCCAAGCAACCGCGATCTCTGCCTCTCGGAGGCGAAGAAGCGGCTAGTTCACGCACAGCTCAGTAGAGCGGCAGCGGAGCGCTCCAGAGCGCCGCTTCAAGCCGAAAGACGCCGGGAACCGGCACTTCCCTCCGGATAGCTCCGGAGCCGCGCTTCTGCTTCTCTAGTCGTCTCTATCTTAGTGAAAACTTTCCCACTCCATTTGGCAAGGGGAGAGTGTACCTGCACTGCACACTAACCGCGGTTTGCAAAGAAAGAGGATTTGCTGCACATTCCAAGGACACGGCTCTTTCCGAGGCAATCTGCAACCTGCTGTCAGATGGAAGTGCTCTCTGCCCTCTCCTGCCCAGCTCTATGTGCTAGCAGGCACTTTCCAGCCTGGCCGAGGCAAACAACCTCGAGAGATATCACAGAGCATAAGTGGAGCACAGATGCTAAAAAGTAGCAAAGCTGAAGAGCCTGGCTCAGCTTCACTAGTGTGCAAGTAACTGACTGCGAAAAACAAAGCAGCAGAGCACCGGCTTCTGGGCGCTGTGGAGGCAATTGCCAAAACCAGGCAGCTGCTCCTTCCCAAGCACAGTCAGCTGCCTATGTTCTTGCTTGTCGACAAACTCACCGCTGCCCTTCTTTTCAGCAGCTGCCACCGTCTTCTGTGCATCTCGGAGCCTCTGGCGACGAGCAAGACTTGCCAAGGTGGGACGCATCAGGACCAAGTAAAAACCCAGGCAAGTTGTCCTGGAACGCTTTCCATTCGCTTGCCGAGAGTGAATTCAATAGGCAGGAGAGCGGCAGCCACCGTCCTCCAGCAGTCGGAAGGCTTCGCACACAAGCCCGCTTCTTTGCGGCTTCGTTCTTCGCCTCTTCCAAGCAACCGCGATCTCTGCCTCTCGGAGGCGAAGAAGCGGCTAGTTCGCGCACAGCTCAGTAGAGCGGCAGCGGAGCGCTCCGGAGCGCCGCTTCAAGCCGAAAGACGCCGGGAAGCGGCACTTCCCTCCGGATAGCTCCGGAGCCGCGCTTCTGCTTCTCTAGTCATCTCTATCTTAGCGAAAAGCTTTCCCACTCCATTTGGCGAGGGGTGAGCGTACCTGCACTGCACACTAATTGCGGTTTGCAAAGAAAGAGGATTTGCTGCACATTCCAAGGACACGGCTCTTTCCGAGGCAATCTGCAACCTGCTGTCAGATGGAAGTGCTCTCTGCCCTCTCCTGCCCAGCTCTAGGTACTAGCGGGCACTTTCCAGCCTGGGCGAGGCAAACAACCTCGAGAGATGTCACAGAGCATAGGTGGAGCACAGATGCTAAAAGCAGCAAAGCTGAAGAGCCTGCTCAGCTTCACTAGTGTGCAATTGACTGACTGCGAAAAACAAAGCAGCAGAGCACCGGGCTTCGGGGCGCTGTGAAGGCAATTGCCAAAAGCAGGCAGCTGCTCCTTCCCAAGCACAGTCAGCTGCCTATGTTCTTGCTTGTCGACAAACTCACCGCTGCCCTTCTTTTCAGCAGCTGCCACCGTCTTCTGTGCATCTCGGAGCCTCTGGCGACGAGCAAGACTTGCCAAGGTGGGACGCATCAGGACCAAGTAAAAACCCAGGCAAGTTGTCCTGGAACGCTTTCCATTCGCTTGCCGAGAGTGAATTCAAGAGGCAGGAGAGCGGCAGCCACCGTCCTCCAGCAGTCGGAAGGCTTCGCACACAAGCCCGCTTCTTTGCGGCTTCGTTCTTCGCCTCTTCCAAGCAACCGCGATCTCTGCTTCTCGGAGGCGAAGAAGCGGCTAGTTCGCGCACAGCTCAGTAGAGCGGCAGCAAGGCGCTCCGGAGCGCCGCTTCAAGCCGAAAGACGCCGGGAAGCGGCACTTCCCTCCGGATAGCTCCGGAGCCGCGCTTCTGCTTCTCTAGTCATCTCTATCTTAGCGAAAAGCTTTCCCACTCCATTTGGCGAGGGGAGAGCGTACCTGCACTGCACACTAACCGCGGTTTGCAAAGAAAGAGGATTTGCTGCACATTCCAAGGACACGGCTCTTTCCGAGGCAATCTGCAACCTGCTGTCAGATGGAAGTGCTCTCTGCCCTCTCCTGCCCAGCTCTAGGTACTAGCGGGCACTTTCCAGCCTGGGCGAGGCAAACAACCTCGAGAGATGTCACAGAGCATAAGTGGAGCACAGATGCTAAAAAGCAGCAAAGCTGAAGAGCCTGGCTCAGCTTCACTAGTGTGCAATTGACTGACTGCGAAAACAAAGCAGCAGAGCACCGGGCTTCGGGGCGCTGTGAAGGCAATTGCCAAAAGCAGGCAGCTGCTCCTTCCCAAGCACAGTCAGCTGCCTATGTTCTTGCTTGTCGACAAACTCACCGCTGCCCTTCTTTTCAGCAGCTGCCACCGTCTTCTGTGCATCTCGGAGCCTCTGGCGACGAGCAAGACTTGCCAAGGTGGGACGCATCAGGACCAAGTAAAAACCCAGGCAAGTTGTCCTGGAACGCTTTCCATTCGCTTGCCGAGAGTGAATTCAGAGGCAGGAGAGCGGCAGCCACCGTCCTCCAGCAGTCGGAAGGCTTCGCACACAAGCCCGCTTCTTTGCGGCTTCGTTCTTCGCCTCTTCCAAGCAACCGCGATCTCTGCTTCTCGGAGGCGAAGAAGCGGCTAGTTCGCGCACAGCTCAGTAGAGCGGCAGCAAGGCGCTCCGGAGCGCCGCTTCAAGCCGAAAGACGCCGGGAAGCGGCACTTCCCTCCGGATAGCTCCGGAGCCGCGCTTCTGCTTCTCTAGTCATCTCTATCTTAGCGAAAAGCTTTTCCCACTCCATTTGGCAAGGGGAGAGCGTACCTGCACTGCACACTAACCGCGGTTTGCAAAGAAAGAGGATTTGCTGCACATTCCAAGGACACGGCTCTTTCCGAGGCAATCTGCAACCTGCTGTCAGATGGAAGTGCTCTCTGCCCTCTCCTGCCCAGCTCTATGTGCTACCAGGCACTTTCCAGCCTGGCCGAGGCAAACAACCTCGAGAGATATCACAGAGCATAAGTGGAGCACAGATGCTAAAAAGTAGCAAAGCTGAAGAGCCTGGCTCAGCTTCACTAGTGTGCAAGTAACTGACTGCGAAAAACAAAGCAGCAGAGCACCGGGCTTCTGGGCGCTGTGGAGGCAATTGCCAAAACCAGGCAGCTGCTCCTTCCCAAGCACAGTCAGCTGCCTATGTTCTTGCTTGTCGACAAACTCACCGCTGCCCTTCTTTTCAGCAGCTGCCACCGTCTTCTGTGCATCGCGGGGCCTCTGGCGACGAGCAAGACTTGCCAAGGTGGGACGCATCAGGACCAAGTAAAAACCCAGGCAAGTTGTCCTGGAACGCTTTCCATTCGCTTGCCGAGAGTGAATTCAAGAGGCAGGAGAGCGGCAGCCACCGTCCTCCAGCAGTCGGAAGGCTTCGCACACAAGCCCGCTTCTTTGCAGCTTCGTTCTTCGCCTCTTCCAAGCAACCGCGATCTCTGCCTCTCGGAGGCGAAGAAGCGGCTAGTTCACGCACAGCTCAGTAGAGCGGCAGCGGAGCGCTCCAGAGCGCCGCTTCAAGCCGAAAGACGCCGGGAACCGGCACTTCCCTCCGGATAGCTCCGGAGCCGCGCTTCTGCTTCTCTAGTCGTCTCTATCTTAGTGAAAACTTTTCCCACTCCATTTGGCAAGGGGAGAGTGTACCTGCACTGCACACTAACCGCGGTTTGCAAAGAAAGAGGATTTGCTGCACATTCCAAGGACACGGCTCTTTCCGAGGCAATCTGCAACCTGCTGTCAGATGGAAGTGCTCTCTGCCCTCTCCTGCCCAGCTCTATGTGCTAGCAGGCACTTTCCAGCCTGGCCGAGGCAAACAACCTCGAGAGATATCACAGAGCATAAGTGGAGCACAGATGCTAAAAAGTAGCAAAGCTGAAGAGCCTGGCTCAGCTTCACTAGTGTGCAAGTAACTGACTGCGAAAAACAAAGCAGCAGAGCACCGGGCTTCTGGGCGCTGTGGAGGCAATTGCCAAAACCAGGCAGCTGCTCCTTCCCAAGCACAGTCAGCTGCCTATGTTCTTGCTTGTCGACAAACTCACCGCTGCCCTTCTTTTCAGCAGCTGCCACCGTCTTCTGTGCATCTCGGAGCCTCTGGCGACGAGCAAGACTTGCCAAGGTGGGACGCATCAGGACCAAGTAAAAACCCAGGCAAGTTGTCCTGGAACGCTTTCCATTCGCTTGCCGAGAGTGAATTCAATAGGCAGGAGAGCGGCAGCCACCGTCCTCCAGCAGTCGGAAGGCTTCGCACACAAGCCCGCTTCTTTGCGGCTTCGTTCTTCGCCTCTTCCAAGCAACCGCGATCTCTGCCTCTCGGAGGCGAAGAAGCGGCTAGTTCGCGCACAGCTCAGTAGAGCGGCAGCGGAGCGCTCCGGAGCGCCGCTTCAAGCCGAAAGACGCCGGGAAGCGGCACTTCCCTCCGGATAGCTCCGGAGCCGCGCTTCTGCTTCTCTAGTCATCTCTATCTTAGCGAAAAGCTTTCCCACTCCATTTGGCGAGGGGTGAGCGTACCTGCACTGCACACTAATTGCGGTTTGCAAAGAAAGAGGATTTGCTGCACATTCCAAGGACACGGCTCTTTCCGAGGCAATCTGCAACCTGCTGTCAGATGGAAGTGCTCTCTGCCCCTCTCCTGCCCAGCTCTAAGTACTAGCGGGCACTTTCCAGCCTGGGCGAGGCAAACAACCTCGAGAGATGTCACAGAGCATAGGTGGAGCACAGATGCTAAAAAGCAGCAAAGCTGAAGAGCCTGGCTCAGCTTCACTAGTGTGCAATTGACTGACTGCGAAAAACAAAGCAGCAGAGCACCGGGCTTCGGGGCGCTGTGAAGGCAATTGCCAAAAGCAGGCAGCTGCTCCTTCCAAGCACAGTCAGCTGCCTATGTTCTTGCTTGTCGACAAACTCACCGCTGCCCTTCTTTTCAGCAGCTGCCACCGTCTTCTGTGCATCTCGGAGCCTCTGGCGACGAGCAAGACTTGCCAAGGTGGGACGCATCAGGACCAAGTAAAAACCCAGGCAAGTTGTCCTGGAACGCTTTCCATTCGCTTGCCGAGAGTGAATTCAAGAGGCAGGAGAGCGGCAGCCACCGTCCTCCAGCAGTCGGAAGGCTTCGCACACAAGCCCGCTTCTTTGCGGCTTCGTTCTTCGCCTCTTCCAAGCAACCGCGATCTCTGCTTCTCGGAGGCGAAGAAGCGGCTAGTTCGCGCACAGCTCAGTAGAGCGGCAGGCAAGGCGCTCCGGAGCGCCGCTTCAAGCCGAAAGACGCCGGGAAGCGGCACTTCCCTCCGGATAGCTCCGGAGCCGCGCTTCTGCTTCTCTAGTCATCTCTATCTTAGCGAAAAGCTTTCCCACTCCATTTGGCGAGGGGAGAGCGTACCTGCACTGCACACTAACCGCGGTTTGCAAAGAAAGAGGATTTGCTGCACATTCCAAGGACACGGCTCTTTCCGAGGCAATCTGCAACCTGCTGTCAGATGGAAGTGCTCTCTGCCCTCTCCTGCCCAGCTCTAGGTACTAGCGGGCACTTTCCAGCCTGGGCGAGGCAAACAACCTCGAGAGATGTCACAGAGCATAAGTGGAGCACAGATGCTAAAAAGCAGCAAAGCTGAAGAGCCTGGCTCAGCTTCACTAGTGTGCAAGTAACTGACTGCGAAAACAAAGCAGCAGAGCACCGGGCTTCGGGGCGCTGTGAAGGCAATTGCCAAAAGCAGGCAGCTGCTCCTTCCCAAGCACAGTCAGCTTCCTATGTTCTTGCTTGTCGACAAACTCACCGCTGCCCTTCTTTTCAGCAGCTGCCACCGTCTTCTGTGCATCTCGGAGCCTCTGGCGACGAGCAAGACTTGCCAAGGTGGGACGCATCAGGACCAAGTAAAAACCCAGGCAAGTTGTCCTGGAACGCTTTCCATTCGCTTGCCGAGAGTGAATTCAAGAGGCAGGAGAGCGGCAGCCACCGTCCTCCAGCAGTCGGAAGGCTTCGCACACAAGCCCGCTTCTTTGCGGCTTCGTTCTTCGCCTCTTCCAAGCAACCGCGATCTCTGCTTCTCGGAGGCGAAGAAGCGGCTAGTTCGCGCACAGCTCAGTAGAGCGGCAGCAAGGCGCTCCGGAGCGCCGCTTCAAGCCGAAAGACGCCGGGAAGCGGCACTTCCCTCCGGATAGCTCCGGAGCCGCGCTTCTGCTTCTCTAGTCATCTCTATCTTAGCGAAAAGCTTTCCCACTCCATTTGGCGAGGGGAGAGCGTACCTGCACTGCACACTAACCGCGGTTTGCAAAGAAAGAGGATTTGCTGCACATTCCAAGGACACGGCTCTTTCCGAGGCAATCTGCAACCTGCTGTCAGATGGAAGTGCTCTCTGCCCTCTCCTGCCCAGCTCTATGTGCTACCAGGCACTTTCCAGCCTGGACGAGGCAAACAACCTCGAGAGATATCACAGAGCATAAGTGGAGCACAGATGCTAAAAAGTAGCAAAGCTGAAGAGCCTGGCTCAGCTTCACTAGTGTGCAAGTAACTGACTGCGAAAAACAAAGCAGCAGAGCACCGGGCTTCTGGGCGCTGTGGAGGCAATTGCCAAAACCAGGCAGCTGCTCCTTCCCAAGCACAGTCAGCTGCCTATGTTCTTGCTTGTCGACAAACTCACCGCTGCCCTTCTTTTCAGCAGCTGCCACCGTCTTCTGTGCATCGCGGGGCCTCTGGCGACGAGCAAGACTTGCCAAGGTGGGACGCATCAGGACCAAGTAAAAACCCAGGCAAGTTGTCCTGAACGCTTTCCATTCGCTTGCCGAGAGTGAATTCAAGAGGCAGGAGAGCGGCAGCCACCGTCCTCCAGCAGTCGGAAGGCTTCGCACACAAGCCCGCTTCTTTGCAGCTTCGTTCTTCGCCTCTTCCAAGCATCCGCGATCTCTGCCTCTCGGAGGCGAAGAAGCGGCTAGTTCACGCACAGCTCAGTAGAGCGGCAGCGGAGCGCTCCAGAGCGCCGCTTCAAGCCGAAAGACGCCGGGAACCGGCACTTCCCTCCGGATAGCTCCGGAGCCGCGCTTCTGCTTCTCTAGTCGTCTCTATCTTAGTGAAAACTTTCCCACTCCATTTGGCAAGGGGAGAGTGTACCTGCACTGCACACTAACCGCGGTTTGCAAAGAAAGAGGATTTGCTGCACATTCCAAGGACACGGCTCTTTCCGAGGCAATCTGCAACCTGCTGTCAGATGGAAGTGCTCTCTGCCCTCTCCTGCCCAGCTCTATGTGCTAGCAGGCACTTTCCAGCCTGGCCGAGGCAAACAACCTCGAGAGATATCACAGAGCATAAGTGGAGCACAGATGCTAAAAAGTAGCAAAGCTGAAGAGCCTGGCTCAGCTTCACTAGTGTGCAAGTAACTGACTGCGAAAAACAAAGCAGCAGAGCACCGGGCTTCTGGGCGCTGTGGAGGCAATTGCCAAAACCAGGCAGCTGCTCCTTCCCAAGCACAGTCAGCTGCCTATGTTCTTGCTTGTCGACAAACTCACCGCTGCCCTTCTTTCAGCAGCTGCCACCGTCTTCTGTGCATCTCGGAGCCTCTGGCGACGAGCAAGACTTGCCAAGGTGGGACGCATCAGGACCAAGTAAAAACCCAGGCAAGTTGTCCTGGAACGCTTTCCATTCGCTTGCCGAGAGTGAATTCAATAGGCAGGAGAGCGGCAGCCACCGTCCTCCAGCAGTCGAAGGCTTCGCACACAAGCCCGCTTCTTTGCGGCTTCGTTCTTCGCCTCTTCCAAGCAACCGCGATCTCTGCCTCTCGGAGGCGAAGAAGCGGCTAGTTCGCGCACAGCTCAGTAGAGCGGCAGCGGAGCGCTCCGGAGCGCCGCTTCAAGCCGAAAGACGCCGGGAAGCGGCACTTCCCTCCGGATAGCTCCGGAGCCGCGCTTCTGCTTCTCTAGTCATCTCTATCTTAGCGAAAAGCTTTCCCACTCCATTTGGCGAGGGGTGAGCGTACCTGCACTGCACACTAATTGCGGTTTGCAAAGAAAGAGGATTTGCTGCACATTCCAAGGACACGGCTCTTTCCGAGGCAATCTGCAACCTGCTGTCAGATGGAAGTGCTCTCTGCCCTCTCCTGCCCAGCTCTAGGTACTAGCGGGCACTTTCCAGCCTGGGCGAGGCAAACAACCTCGAGAGATGTCACAGAGCATAGGTGGAGCACAGATGCTAAAAAGCAGCAAAGCTGAAGAGCCTGGCTCAGCTTCACTAGTGTGCAATTGACTGACTGCGAAAAACAAAGCAGCAGAGCACCGGGCTTCGGGGCGCTGTGAAGGCAATTGCCAAAAGCAGGCAGCTGCTCCTTCCCAAGCACAGTCAGCTGCCTATGTTCTTGCTTGTCGACAAACTCACCGCTGCCCTTCTTTTCAGCAGCTGCCACCGTCTTCTGTGCATCTCGGAGCCTCTGGCGACGAGCAAGACTTGCCAAGGTGGGACGCATCAGGACCAAGTAAAAACCCAGGCAAGTTGTCCTGGAACGCTTTCCATTCGCTTGCCGAGGAGTTAATTCAATAGGCAGGAGAGCGGCAGCCACCGTCCTCCAGCAGTCGGAAGGCTTCGCACACAAGCCCGCTTCTTTGCGGCTTCGTTCTTCGCCTCTTCCAAGCAACCGCGATCTCTGCCATCTCGGAGGCGAAGAAGCGGCTAGTTCGCGCACAGCTCAGTAGAGCGGCAGCAAGGCGCTCCGGAGCGCCGCTTCAAGCCGAAAGACGCCGGGAAGCGGCACTTCCCTCCGGATAGCTCCGAGCCGCGCTTCTGCTTCTCTAGTCATCTCTATCTTAGCGAAAAGCTTTCCCACTCCATTTGGCGAGGGGAGAGCGTACCTGCACCTGCACACTAACCGCGGTTTGCAAAGAAAGAGGATTTTCTGCACATTCCAAGGACACGGCTCTTTCCGAGGCAATCTGCAACCTGCTGTCAGATGGAAGTGCTCTCTGCCCTCTCCTGCCCAGCTCTATGTACTAGCGGGAACTTTCCAGCCTGGGCGAGACAAACAACCTCGAGAGATGTCACAGAGCATAAGTGGAGCACAGATGCTCAAAAGCAGCAAAGCTGAAGAGCCTGGCTCAGCTTCACTAGTGTGCAATTGACTGACTGCGAAAAACAAAGCAGCAGAGCACCGGGCTTCTGGGCGCTGTGAAGGCAATTGCCAAAACCAGGCAGCTGCTCCTTCCCAAGCACAGTCAGCTGCCTATGTTCTTGCTTGTCGACAAACTCACCGCTGCCCTTCTTTTCAGCAGCTGCCACCGGCTTCTGTGCATCTCGGAGCCTCTGGCGACGAGCAAGACTTGCCAAGGTGGGACGCATCAGGACCAAGTAAAAACCCAGGCAAGTTGTCCTGGAACGCTTTCCATTCGCTTGCCGAGAGTGAATTCAAGAGGCAGGAGAGCGGCAGCCACCGTCCTCCAGCAGTCGGAAGGCTTCGCACACAAGCCCGCTTCTTTGCGGCTTCGTTCTTCGCCTCTTCCAAGCAACCGGGATCTCTGCCTCTCGGAGGCGAAGAAGCGGCTAGTTCGCGCACAGCTCAGTAGAGCGGCAGCGGAGCGCTCCGGAGCACCGCTTCAAGCCGAAAGACGCCGGGAAGCGGCACTTCCCTCCGGATAGCTCCGGAGCCGCGCTTCTGCTTCTCTAGTCGTCTCTATCTTAGCGGTAAATTTTCCCACTCCATTTGGCAAGGGGAGAGTGTACCTGCACTGCACACTAACCGCGGTTTGCAAAGAAAGAGGATTTGCTGCACATTCCAAGGACACGGCTCTTTCCGAGGCAATCTGCAACCTGCTGTCAGATGGAAGTGCTCTCTGCCCTCTCCTGCCCAGCTCTAGGTACTAGCGGGCACTTTCCAGCCTGGGCGAGGCAAACAACCTCGAGAGATGTCACAGAGCATAAGTGGAGCACAGATGCTAAAAAGCAGCAAAGTTGAAGAGCCTGGCTCAGCTTCACTAGTGTGCAATTCACTGACGGCGAAAAACAAACCAGCAGAGCACCGGGCTTCTGGGCGCTGTGAAGGCAATTGCCAAAAGCAGGCAGCTGCTCCTTCCCAAGCACAGTCAGCTGCCTATGTTCTTGCTTGTCGACAAACTCACCGCTGCCCTTCTTTTCAGCAGCTGCCACCGTCTTCTGTGCATCTCGGAGCCTCTGGCGACGAGCAAGACTTGCCATTGTGGGACGCATCAGGACCAAGTAAAAACCCAGGCAAGTTGTCCTGGAACGCTTTCCATTCGCTTGCCGAGAGTGAATTCAAGAGGCAGGAGAGCGGCAGCCACCGTCCTCCAGCAGTCGGAAGGCTTCGCACACAAGCCCGCTTTTTTTGCGGCTTTGTTCTTCGCCTCTTCCAAGCAACCCCGATCTCTGCCTCTCGGAGGCGAAGAAGCGGCTAGTTCGCGCACAGCTCAGTAGAGCGGCAGCGGAGCGCTCCGGAGCGCCGCTTCTGCTGAAAGACGCCGGGAAGCGGCACTTCCCTCCGGATAGCTCCGGAGCCGCGCTTCTGCTTCTCTAGTCGTCTCTATCTTAGCGAAAAGCTTTCCCACTCCATTTGGCAAGGGGAGAGCGTACCTGCACTGCACACTAACCGCGGTTTGCAAAGAAAGAGGATTTGCTGCACATTCCAAGGACACGGCTCTTTCCGAGGCAATCTGCAACCTGCTGTCAGATGGAAGTGCTCTCTGCCCTCTCCTGCCCAGCTCTATGTACTAGCGGGAACTTTCCAGCCTGGGCGGGACAAACAACCTCGAGAGATGTCACAGAGCATAAGTGGAGCACAGATGCTAAAAAGCAGCAAAGCTGAAGAGCCTGGCTCAGCTTCACTAGTGTGCAATTGACTGACTGCGAAAAACAAAGCAGCAGAGCACCGGGCTTCTGGGCGCTGTGAAGGCAATTGCCAAAACCAGGCAGCTGCTCCTTCCCAAGCACAGTCAGCTGCCTATGTTCTTGCTTGTCGACAAACTCACCGCTGCCCTTCTTTTCAGCAGCTGCCACCGGCTTCTGTGCATCTCGGAGCCTCTGGGGACGAGCAAGACTTGCCAAGGTGGGACGCATCAGGACCAAGTAAAAACCCAGGCAAGTTGTCCTGGAACGCTTTCCATTCGCTTGCCGAGAGTGAATTCAACAGGCAGGAGAGCGGCAACCACCGTCCTCCAGCAGTCGGAAGGCTTCGCACACAAGCCCGCTTCTTTGCAGCTTCGTTCTTCGCCTCTTCCAAGCAACCGCGATCTCTGCCTCTCGGAGGCGAAGAAGCGGCTAGTTCGCGCACAGCTCAGTAGAGCGGCAGCGGAGCGCTCCGGAGCGCCGCTTCAAGCCGAAAGACGCCAGGAAGCGGCACTTCCCTCCGGATAGCTCCGGAGCCGCGCTTCTGCTTCTCTAGTCATCTCTATCTTAGCGAAAAGCTTTCCCACTCCATTTGGCAAGGGGTGAGCGTACCTGCACTGCACACTAACCGCGGTTTGCAAAGAAAGAGGATTTGCTGCACATTCCAAGGACACGGCTCTTTCCGAGGCAATCTGCAACCTGCTGTCAGATGGAAGTGCTCTCTGCCCTCTCCTGCCCAGCTCTAGGTACTAGCGGGAACTTTCCAGCCTGGGCGAGACAAACAACCTCGAGAGATGTCACAGAGCATAAGTGGAGCACAGATGCTAAAAAGCAGCAAAGCTGAAGAGCCTGGCTCAGCTTCACTAGTGTGCAATTGACTGACTGCGAAAAACAAAGCAGCAGAGCACCGGGCTTCTGGGCGCTGTGAAGGCAATTGCCAAAACCAGGCAGCTGCTCCTTCCCAAGCACAGTCAGCTGCCTATGTTCTTGCTTGTCGACAAACTCACCGCTGCCCTTCTTTCAGCAGCTGCCACCGTCTTCTGTGCATCTCGGAGCCTCTGGGGACGAGCAAGACTTGCCATTGTGGGACGCATCAGGACCAAGTAAAAACCCAGGCAAGTTGTCCTGGAACGCTTTCCATTCGTTTGCCGAGAGTGAATTCAAGAGGCAGGAGAGCGGCAGCCACCGTCCTCCAGCAGTCGTAAGGCTTCGCACACAAGCCCGCTTCTTTGCAGCTTCGTTCTTCACCTCTTCCAAGCAACCGCGATCTCTGCCTCTCGGAGGCGAAGAAGCGGCTAGTTCGCGCACAGCTCAGTAGAGCGGCAGCGGAGCGCTCCGGAGCGCCGCTTCAAGCCGAAAGACGGCCGGGAAGCGGCACTTTCCTCCGGATAGCTCCGGAGCCGCGCTTCTGCTTCTCTAGTCATCTCTAGCTTAGCGAAAAGCTTTCCCACTCCAGTTGGCAAGGGGAGAGCGTACCTGCACTGCACACTAACCGCGGATTGCAAAGAAAGAGGATTTGCTGCACATTCCAAGGACACGGCTCTTTCCGAGGCAATCTGCAACCTGCTGTCAGATGGAAGTGCTCTCTGCCCTCTCCTGCCCAGCTCTAGGTACTAGCGGGCACTTTCCAGCCTGGGCGAGGCAAACAACCTCGAGAGATGTCACAGAGCATAAGTGGAGCACAGATGCTCAAAAGCAGCAAAGCTGAAGAGCCTGGCTCAGCTTCACTAGTGTGCAATTGACTGACTGCGAAAAACAATGCAGCAGAGCACCGGGCTTCTGGGCGCTATGAAGGCAATTGCCAAAACCAGGCAGCTGCTCCCTTCCCAAGCACAGGCAGCTGCCTATGTTCTTGCTTGTCGACAAACTCACCGCTGCCCTTCTTTTCAGCAGCTGCCACCGTCTTCTGTGCATCTCGGAGCCTCTGGCGACGAGCAAGACTTGCCAAGGTGGGAGGCATCAGGACCAAGTCAAAACCCAGGCAAGTTGTCCTGGAATGCTTTCCATTCGCTTGCCGAGAGTGAATTCAAGAGGCAGGAGCGCGGCAGCCACCGTCCTCCAGCAGTCGGAAGGCTTGGCACACAAGCCCGCTTCTTTGCGGCTTCGTTCTTCGCCTCTTCCAAGCAACCGCGATCTCTGCTTCTCGGAGGCGAAGAAGCGGCTAATTCGCGCACAGCTCAGTAGAGCGGCCGCGCAGCGCTCCGGAGCGCCGCTTCTGCCGAAAGACGCCGGGAAGCGGCACTTTCCTCCGGATAGCTCCGGAGCCGCGCTTCTGCTTCTCTAGTCATCTCTAGCTTAGCGAAAAGCTTTCCCACTCCATTTGGCAAGGGGAGAGCGTACCTGCACTGCACACTAACCGCGGTTTGCAAAGAAAGAGGATTTGCTGCACATTCCAAGGACACGGCTCTTTCCGAGGCAATCTGCAACCTGCTGTCAGATGGAAGTGCTCTCTGCCCTCTCCTGCCCAGCTCTAGGTACTGGCGGGCACTTTCCAGCCTGGCCGAGGCAAACCACCTCCAGAGATGTCACAGAGCATAAGTGGAGCACAGATGCTCAAAAGCAGCAAAGCTGAAGAGCCTGGCTCAGCTTCACTAGTGTGCAATTGACTGACTGCGAAAAACAAAGCAGCAGAGCACCGGGCTTCTGGGCGCTGTGAAGGCAATTGCCAAAACCAGGCAGCTGCTCCTTCCCAAGCACAGGCAGCTGCCTATGTTCTTGCTTGTCGACAAACTCACCGCTGCCCTTCTTTTCAGCAGCTGCCACCGTCTTCTGTGCATCTCGGAGCCTCTGGCGACGAGCAAGACTTGCCAAGGTGGGAGGCATCAGGACCAAGTCAAAACCCAGGCAAGTTGTCCTGGAACGCTTTCCATTCGCTTGCCGAGAGTGAATTCAAGAGGCAGGAGAGCGGCAGCCACCGTCCTCCAGCAGTCGGAAGGCTTCGCACACAAGCCCGCTTCTTTGCGGCTTCGTTCTTCGCCTCTTCCAAGCAACCGCGATCTCTACTTCTCGGAGGCGAAGAAGCGGCTAATTCGCGCACAGCTCAGTAGAGCGGCAGCGGAGCGCTCCGGAGCGCCGCTTCAAGCCGAAAGACGCCGGGAAGCGGCACTTTCCTCCGGATAGCTCCGGAGCCGCGCTTCTGCTTCTCTAGTCATCTCTAGCTTAGCGAAAAGCTTTCCCACTCCATTTGGCAAGGGGAGAGCGTACCTGCACTGCACACTAACCGCGGATTGCAAAGAAAGAGGATTTGCTGCACATTCCAAGGACACGGCTCTTTCCGAGGCAATCTGCAACCTGCTGTCAGATGGAAGTGCTCTCTGCCCTCTCCTGCCCAGCTCTAGGTACTAGCGGGCACTTGCCAGCCTGGGCGAGGCAAACATCCTCGAGAGATGTCACAGAGCATAAGTGGAGCACAGATGCTCAAAAGCAGCAAAGCTGAAGAGCCTGGCTCAGCTTCACTAGTGTGCAATTGACTGACTGCGAAAAACAAAGCAGCAGAGCACCGGGCTTCTGGGCGCTGTGAAGGCAATTGCCAAAACCAGGCAGCTGCTCCTTCCCAAGCACAGGCAGCTGCCTATGTTCTTGCTTGTCGACAAACTCACCGCTGCCCTTCTTTTCAGCAGCTGCCACCGTCTTCTGTGCATCTCGCAGCCTCTGGCGACGAGCAAGACTTGCCAAGGTGGGACGCATCAGGACCAAGTCAAAACCCAGGCAAGTTGTCCTGGAACGCTTTCCATTCGCTTGCCGAGAGTGAATTCAAGAGGCAGGAGAGCGGCAGCCACCGTCCTCCAGCAGTCGGAAGGCTTCGCACACAAGCCCGCTTCTTTGCGGCTTCGTTCTTCGCCTCTTCCAAGCAACCGCGATCTCTGCTTCTCGGAGGCGAAGAAGCGGCTAATTCGCGCACAGCTCAGTAGAGCGGCAGCGCAGCGCTCCGGAGCGCCGCTTCAAGCCGAAAGACGCCGGGAAGCGGCACTTTCCTCCGGATAGCTCCGGAGCCGCGCTTCTGCTTCTCTAGTCATCTCTAGCTTAGCGAAAAGCTTTCCCACTCCATTTGGCAAGGGGAGAGCGTACCTGCACTGCACACTAACCGCGGATTGCAAAGAAAGAGGATTTGCTGCACATTCCAAGGACACGGCTCTTTCCGAGGCAATCTGCAACCTGCTGTCAGATGGAAGTGCTCTCTGCCCTCTCCTGCCCAGCTCTAGGTACTAGCGGGCACTTGCCAGCCTGGGCGAGGCAAACATCCTCGAGAGATGTCACAGAGCATAAGTGGAGCACAGATGCTCAAAAGCAGCAAAGCTGAAGAGCCTGGCTCAGCTTCACTAGTGTGCAATTCATTGACTGCGAAAAACAAAGCAGCAGAGCACCGGGCTTCTGGGCGCTGTGAAGGCAATTGCCAAAACCAGGCAGCTGCTCCTTCCCAAGCACAGGCAGCTGCCTATGTTCTTGCTTGTCGACAAACTCACCGCTGCCCTTCTTTTCAGCAGCTGCCACCGTCTTCTGTGCATCTCGCAGCCTCTGGCGACGAGCAAGACTTGCCAAGGTGGGACGCATCAGGACCAAGTCAAAACCCAGGCAAGTTGTCCTGGAACGCTTTCCATTCGCTTGCCGAGAGTGAATTCAACAGGCAGGAGAGCGGCAGCTACCGTCCTCCAGCAGTCGGAAGGCTTGGCACACAAGCCCGCTTCTTTGCGGCTTCGTTCTTCGCCTCTTCCAAGCAACCGCGATCTCTACTTCTCGGAGGCGAAGAAGCGGCTAATTCGCGCACAGCTCAGTAGAGCGGCAGCGGAGCGCTCCGGAGCGCCGCTTCAAGCCGAAAGACGCCGGGAAGCGGCACTTTCCTCCGGATAGCTCCGGAGCCGCGCTTCTGCTTCTCTAGTCATCTCTAGCTTAGCGAAAAGCTTTCCCACTCCAGTTGGCAAGGGGAGAGCGTACCTGCACTGCACACTAACCGCGGATTGCAAAGAAAGAGGATTTGCTGCACATTCCAAGGACACGGCTCTTTCCGAGGCAATCTGCAACCTGCTGTCAGATGGAAGTGCTCTCTGCCCTCTCCTGCCCAGCTCTAGGTACTAGCGGGCACTTTCCAGCCTGGCCGAGGCAAACAACCTCGAGAGATGTCACAGAGCATAAGTGGAGCACAGATGCTCAAAAGCAGCAAAGCTGAAGAGCCTGGCTCAGCTTCACTAGTGTGCAATTGACTGACTGCGAAAAACAATGCAGCAGAGCACCGGGCTTCTGGGCGCTGTGAAGGCAATTGCCAAAACCAGGCAGCTGCTCCTTCCCAAGCACAGGCAGCTGCCTATGTTCTTGCTTGTCGACAAACTCACCGCTGCCCTTCTTTTCAGCAGCTGCCACCGTCTTCTGTGCATCTCGCAGCCTCTGGCGACGAGCAAGACTTGCCAAGGTGGGACGCATCAGGACCAAGTCAAAACCCAGGCAAGTTGTCCTGGAATGCTTTCCATTCGCTTGCCGAGAGTGAATTCAAGAGGCAGGAGCGCGGCAGCCACCGTCCTCCAGCAGTCGGAAGGCTTGGCACACAAGCCCGCTTCTTTGCGGCTTCGTTCTTCGCCTCTTCCAAGCAACCGCGATCTCTGCTTCTCGGAGGCGAAGAAGCGGCTAATTCGCGCACAGCTCAGTAGAGCGGCAGCGGAGCGCTCCGGAGCGCCGCTTCTGCCGAAAGACGCCGGGAAGCGGCACTTTCCTCCGGATAGCTCCGGAGCCGCGCTTCTGCTTCTCTAGTCATCTCTAGCTTAGCGAAAAGCTTTCCCACTCCATTTGGCAAGGGGAGAGCGTACCTGCACTGCACACTAACCGCGGTTTGCAAAGAAAGAGGATTTGCTGCACATTCCAAGGACACGGCTCTTTCCGAGGCAATCTGCAACCTGCTGTCAGATGGAAGTGCTCTCTGCCCTCTCCTGCCCAGCTCTAGGTACTGGCGGGCACTTTCCAGCCTGGCCGAGGCAAACCACCTCCAGAGATGTCACAGAGCATAAGTGGAGCACAGATGCTCAAAAGCAGCAAAGCTGAAGAGCCTGGCTCAGCTTCACTAGTGTGCAATTGACTGACTGCGAAAAACAAAGCAGCAGAGCACCGGGCTTCTGGGCGCTGTGAAGGCAATTGCCAAAACCAGGCAGCTGCTCCTTCCCAAGCACAGGCAGCTGCCTATGTTCTTGCTTGTCGACAAACTCACCGCTGCCCTTCTTTTCAGCAGCTGCCACCGTCTTCTGTGCATCTCGGAGCCTCTGGCGACGAGCAAGACTTGCCAAGGTGGGAGGCATCAGGACCAAGTCAAAACCCAGGCAAGTTGTCCTGGAACGCTTTCCATTCGCTTGCCGAGAGTGAATTCAAGAGGCAGGAGAGCGGCAGCCACCGTCCTCCAGCAGTCGGAAGGCTTGGCACACAAGCCCGCTTCTTTGCGGCTTCGTTCTTCGCCTCTTCCAAGCAACCGCGATCTCTACTTCTCGGAGGCGAAGAAGCGGCTAATTCGCGCACAGCTCAGTAGAGCGGCAGCGGAGCGCTCCGGAGCGCCGCTTCAAGCCGAAAGACGCCGGGAAGCGGCACTTTCCTCCGGATAGCTCCGGAGCCGCGCTTCTGCTTCTCTAGTCATCTCTAGCTTAGCGAAAAGCTTTCCCACTCCATTTGGCAAGGGGAGAGCGTACCTGCACTGCACACTAACCGCGGATTGCAAAGAAAGAGGATTTGCTGCACATTCCAAGGACACGGCTCTTTCCGAGGCAATCTGCAACCTGCTGTCAGATGGAAGTGCTCTCTGCCCTCTCCTGCCCAGCTCTAGGTACTAGCAGGCACTTTCCAGCCTGGGCGAGGCAAACATCCTCGAGAGATGTCACAGAGCATAAGTGGAGCACAGATGCTCAAAAGCAGCAAAGCTGAAGAGCCTGGCTCAGCTTCACTAGTGTGCAATTCATTGACTGCGAAAAACAAAGCAGCAGAGCACCGGGCTTCTGGGCGCTGTGAAGGCAATTGCCAAAACCAGGCAGCTGCTCCTTCCCAAGCACAGGCAGCTGCCTATGTTCTTGCTTGTCGACAAACTCACCGCTGCCCTTCTTTTCAGCAGCTGCCACCGTCTTCTGTGCATCTCGCAGCCTCTGGCGACGAGCAAGACTTGCCAAGGTGGGACGCATCAGGACCAAGTCAAAACCCAGGCAAGTTGTCCTGGAACGCTTTCCATTCGCTTGCCGAGAGTGAATTCAACAGGCAGGAGAGCGGCAGCTACCGTCCTCCAGCAGTCGGAAGGCTTGGCACACAAGCCCGCTTCTTTGCGGCTTCGTTCTTCGCCTCTTCCAAGCAACCGCGATCTCTACTTCTCGGAGGCGAAGAAGCGGCTAATTCGCGCACAGCTCAGTAGAGCGGCAGCGGAGCGCTCCGGAGCGCCGCTTCAAGCCGAAAGACGCCGGGAAGCGGCACTTTCCTCCGGATAGCTCCGGAGCCGCGCTTCTGCTTCTCTAGTCATCTCTAGCTTAGCGAAAAGCTTTCCCACTCCAGTTGGCAAGGGGAGAGCGTACCTGCACTGCACACTAACCGTGGATTGCAAAGAAAGAGGATTTGCTGCACATTCCAAGGACACGGCTCTTTCCGAGGCAATCTGCAACCTGCTGTCAGATGGAAGTGCTCTCTGCCCTCTCCTGCCCAGCTCTAGGTACTAGCGGGCACTTTCCAGCCTGGCCGAGGCAAACAACCTCGAGAGATGTCACAGAGCATAAGTGGAGCACAGATGCTCAAAAGCAGCAAAGCTGAAGAGCCTGGCTCAGCTTCACTAGTGTGCAATTGACTGACTGCGAAAAACAATGCAGCAGAGCACCGGGCTTCTGGGCGCTGTGAAGGCAATTGCCAAAACCAGGCAGCTGCTCCTTCCCAAGCACAGGCAGCTGCCTATGTTCTTGCTTGTCGACAAACTCACCGCTGCCCTTCTTTTCAGCAGCTGCCACCGTCTTCTGTGCATCTCGCAGCCTCTGGCGACGAGCAAGACTTGCCAAGGTGGGACGCATCAGGACCAAGTCAAAACCCAGGCAAGTTGTCCTGGAATGCTTTCCATTCGCTTGCCGAGAGTGAATTCAAGAGGCAGGAGCGCGGCAGCCACCGTCCTCCAGCAGTCGGAAGGCTTGGCACACAAGCCCGCTTCTTTGCGGCTTCGTTCTTCGCCTCTTCCAAGCAACCGCGATCTCTGCTTCTCGGAGGCGAAGAAGCGGCTAATTCGCGCACAGCTCAGTAGAGCGGCAGCGGAGCGCTCCGGAGCGCCGCTTCTGCCGAAAGACGCCGGGAAGCGGCACTTTCCTCCGGATAGCTCCGGAGCCGCGCTTCTGCTTCTCTAGTCATCTCTAGCTTAGCGAAAAGCTTTCCCACTCCATTTGGCAAGGGGAGAGCGTACCTGCACTGCACACTAACCGCGGTTTGCAAAGAAAGAGGATTTGCTGCACATTCCAAGGACACGGCTCTTTCCGAGGCAATCTGCAACCTGCTGTCAGATGGAAGTGCTCTCTGCCCTCTCCTGCCCAGCTCTAGGTACTGGCGGGCACTTTCCAGCCTGGCCGAGGCAAACCACCTCCAGAGATGTCACAGAGCATAAGTGGAGCACAGATGCTCAAAAGCAGCAAAGCTGAAGAGCCTGGCTCAGCTTCACTAGTGTGCAATTGACTGACTGCGAAAAACAAAGCAGCAGAGCACCGGGCTTCTGGGCGCTGTGAAGGCAATTGCCAAAACCAGGCAGCTGCTCCTTCCCAAGCACAGGCAGCTGCCTATGTTCTTGCTTGTCGACAAACTCACCGCTGCCCTTCTTTTCAGCAGCTGCCACCGTCTTCTGTGCATCTCGGAGCCTCTGGCGACGAGCAAGACTTGCCAAGGTGGGAGGCATCAGGACCAAGTCAAAACCCAGGCAAGTTGTCCTGGAACGCTTTCCATTCGCTTGCCGAGAGTGAATTCAAGAGGCAGGAGAGCGGCAGCCACCGTCCTCCAGCAGTCGGAAGGCTTCGCACACAAGCCCGCTTCTTTGCGGCTTCGTTCTTCGCCTCTTCCAAGCAACCGCGATCTCTACTTCTCGGAGGCGAAGAAGCGGCTAATTCGCGCACAGCTCAGTAGAGCGGCAGCGGAGCGCTCCGGAGCGCCGCTTCAAGCCGAAAGACGCCGGGAAGCGGCACTTTCCTCCGGATAGCTCCGGAGCCGCGCTTCTGCTTCTCTAGTCATCTCTAGCTTAGCGAAAAGCTTTCCCACTCCAGTTGGCAAGGGGAGAGCGTACCTGCACTGCACACTAACCGCGGTTTGCAAAGAAAGAGGATTTGCTGCACATTCCAAGGACACGGCTCTTTCCGAGGCAATCTGCAACCTGCTGTCAGATGGAAGTGCTCTCTGCCCTCTCCTGCCCAGCTCTAGGTACTAGCGGGCACTTGCCAGCCTGGCCGAGGCAAACAACCTCCAGAGATGTCACAGAGCATAAGTGGAGCACAGATGCTCAAAAGCAGCAAAGCTGAAGAGCCTGGCTCAGCTTCACTAGTGTGCAATTGACTGACTGCGAAAAACAAAGCAGCAGAGCACCGGGCTTCTGGGCGCTGTGAAGGCAATTGCCAAAACCAGGCAGCTGCTCCTTCCCAAGCACAGGCAGCTGCCTATGTTCTTGCTTGTCGACAAACTCACCGCTGCCCTTCTTTTCAGCAGCTGCCACCGTCTTCTGTGCATCTCGGAGCCTCTGGCGACGAGCAAGAATTGCCAAGGTGGGACGCATCAGGACCAAGTCAAAACCCAGGCAAGTTGTCCTGGAACGCTTTCCATTCGCTTGCCGAGAGTGAATTCAAGAGGCAGGAGAGCGGCAGCCACCGTCCTCCAGCAGTCGGAAGGCTTCGCACACAAGCCCGCTTCTTTGCGGCTTCGTTCTTCGCCTCTTCCAAGCAACCGCGATCTCTGCTTCTCGGAGGCGAAGAAGCGGCTAATTCGCGCACAGCTCAGTAGAGCGGCAGCGCAGCGCTCCGGAGCGCCGCTTCAAGCCGAAAGACGCCGGGAAGCGGCACTTTCCTCCGGATAGCTCCGGAGCCGCGCTTCTGCTTCTCTAGTCATCTCTAGCTTAGCGAAAAGCTTTCCCACTCCATTTGGCAAGGGGAGAGCGTACCTGCACTGCACACTAACCGCGGTTTGCAAAGAAAGAGGATTTGCTGCACATTCCAAGGACACGGCTCTTTCCGAGGCAATCTGCAACCTGCTGTCAGATGGAAGTGCTCTCTGCCCTCTCCTGCCCAGCTCTAGGTACTAGCGGGCACTTGCCAGCCTGGGCGAGGCAAACCACCTCCAGAGATGTCACAGAGCATAAGTGGAGCACAGATGCTCAAAAGCAGCAAAGCTGAAGACCCTGGCTCAGCTTCACTAGTGTGCAATTGACTGACTGCGAAAAACAAAGCAGCAGAGCACCGGGCTTCTGGGCGCTGTGAAGGCAATTGCCAAAACCAGGCAGCTGCTCCTTCCCAAGCACAGGCAGCTGCCTATGTTCTTGCTTGTCGACAAACTCACCGCTGCCCTTCTTTTCAGCAGCTGCCACCGTCTTCTGTGCATCTCGCAGCCTCTGGCGACGAGCAAGACTTGCCAAGGTGGGACGCATCAGGACCAAGTCAAAACCCAGGCAAGTTGTCCTGGAATGCTTTCCATTCGCTTGCCGAGAGTGAATTCAACAGGCAGGAGAGCGGCAGCCACCGTCCTCCAGCAGTCGGAAGGCTTGGCACACAAGCCCGCTTCTTTGCGGCTTCGTTCTTCGCCTCTTCCAAGCAACCGCGATCTCTGCTTCTCGGAGGCGAAGAAGCGGCTAATTCGCGCACAGCTCAGTAGAGCGGCAGCGGAGCGCTCCGGAGCGCCGCTTCTGCCGAAAGACGCCGGGAAGCGGCACTTTCCTCCGGATAGCTCCGGAGCCGCGCTTCTGCTTCTCTAGTCATCTCTAGCTTAGCGAAAAGCTTTCCCACTCCAGTTGGCAAGGGGAGAGCGTACCTGCACTGCACACTAACCGCGGATTGCAAAGAAAGAGGATTTGCTGCACATTCCAAGGACACGGCTCTTTCCGAGGCAATCTGCAACCTGCTGTCAGATGGAAGTGCTCTCTGCCCTCTCCTGCCCAGCTCTAGGTACTGGCGGGCACTTTCCAGCCTGGCCGAGGCAAACCACCTCGAGAGATGTCACAGAGCATAAGTGGAGCACAGATGCTCAAAAGCAGCAAAGCTGAAGAGCCTGGCTCAGCTTCACTAGTGTGCAATTGACTGACTGCGAAAAACAAAGCAGCAGAGCACCGGGCTTCTGGGCGCTGTGAAGGCAATTGCCAAAACCAGGCAGCTGCTCCTTCCCAAGCACAGGCAGCTGCCTATGTTCTTGCTTGTCGACAAACTCACTGCTGCCCTTCTTTTCAGCAGCTGCCACCGTCTTCTGTGCATCTCGCAGCCTCTGGCGACGAGCAAGACTTGCCAAGGTGGGACGCATCAGGACCAAGTCAAAACCCAGGCAAGTTGTCCTGGAACGCTTTCCATTCGCTTGCCGAGAGTGAATTCAAGAGGCAGGAGAGCGGCAGCCACCGTCCTCCAGCAGTCGGAAGGCTTGGCACACAAGCCCGCTTCTTTGCGGCTTCGTTCTTCGCCTCTTCCAAGCAACCGCGATCTCTGCTTCTCGGAGGCGAAGAAGCGGCTAATTCGCGCACAGCTCAGTAGAGCGGCAGCGGAGCGCTCCGGAGCGCCGCTTCTGCCGAAAGACGCCGGGAAGCGGCACTTTCCTCCGGATAGCTCCGGAGCCGCGCTTCTGCTTCTCTAGTCATCTCTAGCTTAGCGAAAAGCTTTCCACTCCATTTGGCAAGGGGAGAGCGTACCTGCACTGCACACTAACCGCGGTTTGCAAAGAAAGAGGATTTGCTGCACATTCCAAGGACACGGCTCTTTCCGAGGCAATCTGCAACCTGCTGTCAGATGGAAGTGCTCTCTGCCCTCTCCTGCCCAGCTCTAGGTACTGGCGGGCACTTTCCAGCCTGGCCGAGGCAAACCACCTCCAGAGATGTCACAGAGCATAAGTGGAGCACAGATGCTCAAAAGCAGCAAAGCTGAAGAGCCTGGCTCAGCTTCACTAGTGTGCAATTGACTGACTGCGAAAAACAAAGCAGCAGAGCACCGGGCTTCTGGGCGCTGTGAAGGCAATTGCCAAAACCAGGCAGCTGCTCCTTCCCAAGCACAGGCAGCTGCCTATGTTCTTGCTTGTCGACAAACTCACCGCTGCCCTTCTTTTCAGCAGCTGCCACCGTCTTCTGTGCATCTCGGAGCCTCTGGCGACGAGCAAGACTTGCCAAGGTGGGAGGCATCAGGACCAAGTCAAAACCCAGGCAAGTTGTCCTGGAACGCTTTCCATTCGCTTGCCGAGAGTGAATTCAAGAGGCAGGAGAGCGGCAGCCACCGTCCTCCAGCAGTCGGAAGGCTTCGCACACAAGCCCGCTTCTTTGCGGCTTCGTTCTTCGCCTCTTCCAAGCAACCGCGATCTCTACTTCTCGGAGGCGAAGAAGCGGCTAATTCGCGCACAGCTCAGTAGAGCGGCAGCGGAGCGCTCCGGAGCGCCGCTTCAAGCCGAAAGACGCCGGGAAGCGGCACTTTCCTCCGGATAGCTCCGGAGCCGCGCTTCTGCTTCTCTAGTCATCTCTAGCTTAGCGAAAAGCTTTCCCACTCCAGTTGGCAAGGGGAGAGCGTACCTGCACTGCACACTAACCGCGGTTTGCAAAGAAAGAGGATTTGCTGCACATTCCAAGGACACGGCTCTTTCCGAGGCAATCTGCAACCTGCTGTCAGATGGAAGTGCTCTCTGCCCTCTCCTGCCCAGCTCTAGGTACTAGCGGGCACTTGCCAGCCTGGCCGAGGCAAACAACCTCCAGAGATGTCACAGAGCATAAGTGGAGCACAGATGCTCAAAAGCAGCAAAGCTGAAGAGCCTGGCTCAGCTTCACTAGTGTGCAATTGACTGACTGCGAAAAACAAAGCAGCAGAGCACCGGGCTTCTGGGCGCTGTGAAGGCAATTGCCAAAACCAGGCAGCTGCTCCTTCCCAAGCACAGGCAGCTGCCTATGTTCTTGCTTGTCGACAAACTCACCGCTGCCCTTCTTTTCAGCAGCTGCCACCGTCTTCTGTGCATCTCGGAGCCTCTGGCGACGAGCAAGACTTGCCAAGGTGGGACGCATCAGGACCAAGTCAAAACCCAGGCAAGTTGTCCTGGAACGCTTTCCATTCGCTTGCCGAGAGTGAATTCAAGAGGCAGGAGAGCGGCAGCCACCGTCCTCCAGCAGTCGGAAGGCTTCGCACACAAGCCCGCTTCTTTGCGGCTTCGTTCTTCGCCTCTTCCAAGCAACCGCGATCTCTGCTTCTCGGAGGCGAAGAAGCGGCTAATTCGCGCACAGCTCAGTAGAGCGGCAGCGCAGCGCTCCGGAGCGCCGCTTCAAGCCGAAAGACGCCGGGAAGCGGCACTTTCCTCCGGATAGCTCCGGAGCCGCGCTTCTGCTTCTCTAGTCATCTCTAGCTTAGCGAAAAGCTTTCCCACTCCATTTGGCAAGGGGAGAGCGTACCTGCACTGCACACTAACCGCGGTTTGCAAAGAAAGAGGATTTGCTGCACATTCCAAGGACACGGCTCTTTCCGAGGCAATCTGCAACCTGCTGTCAGATGGAAGTGCTCTCTGCCCTCTCCTGCCCAGCTCTAGGTACTAGCGGGCACTTTGCAGCCTGGGCGAGGCAAACCACCTCCAGAGATGTCACAGAGCATAAGTGGAGCACAGATGCTCAAAAGCAGCAAAGCTGAAGACCCTGGCTCAGCTTCACTAGTGTGCAATTCATTGACTGCGAAAAACAAAGCAGCAGAGCACCGGGCTTCTGGGCGCTGTGAAGGCAATTGCCAAAACCAGGCAGCTGCTCCTTCCCAAGCACAGGCAGCTGCCTATGTTCTTGCTTGTCGACAAACTCACCGCTGCCCTTCTTTTCAGCAGCTGCCACCGTCTTCTGTGCATCTCGCAGCCTCTGGCGACGAGCAAGACTTGCCAAGGTGGGACGCATCAGGACCAAGTCAAAACCCAGGCAAGTTGTCCTGGAATGCTTTCCATTCGCTTGCCGAGAGTGAATTCAACAGGCAGGAGAGCGGCAGCCACCGTCCTCCAGCAGTCGGAAGGCTTGGCACACAAGCCCGCTTCTTTGCGGCTTCGTTCTTCGCCTCTTCCAAGCAACCGCGATCTCTGCTTCTCGGAGGCGAAGAAGCGGCTAATTCGCGCACAGCTCAGTAGAGCGGCAGCGGAGCGCTCCGGAGCGCCGCTTCTGCCGAAAGACGCCGGGAAGCGGCACTTTCCTCCGGATAGCTCCGGAGCCGCGCTTCTGCTTCTCTAGTCATCTCTAGCTTAGCGAAAAGCTTTCCCACTCCAGTTGGCAAGGGGAGAGCGTACCTGCACTGCACACTAACCGCGGATTGCAAAGAAAGAGGATTTGCTGCACATTCCAAGGACACGGCTCTTTCCGAGGCAATCTGCAACCTGCTGTCAGATGGAAGTGCTCTCTGCCCTCTCCTGCCCAGCTCTAGGTACTGGCGGGCACTTTCCAGCCTGGCCGAGGCAAACCACCTCGAGAGATGTCACAGAGCATAAGTGGAGCACAGATGCTCAAAAGCAGCAAAGCTGAAGAGCCTGGCTCAGCTTCACTAGTGTGCAATTGACTGACTGCGAAAAACAAAGCAGCAGAGCACCGGGCTTCTGGGCGCTGTGAAGGCAATTGCCAAAACCAGGCAGCTGCTCCTTCCCAAGCACAGGCAGCTGCCTATGTTCTTGCTTGTCGACAAACTCACTGCTGCCCTTCTTTTCAGCAGCTGCCACCGTCTTCTGTGCATCTCGCAGCCTCTGGCGACGAGCAAGACTTGCCAAGGTGGGACGCATCAGGACCAAGTCAAAACCCAGGCAAGTTGTCCTGGAACGCTTTCCATTCGCTTGCCGAGAGTGAATTCAAGAGGCAGGAGAGCGGCAGCCACCGTCCTCCAGCAGTCGGAAGGCTTGGCACACAAGCCCGCTTCTTTGCGGCTTCGTTCTTCGCCTCTTCCAAGCAACCGCGATCTCTGCTTCTCGGAGGCGAAGAAGCGGCTAATTCGCGCACAGCTCAGTAGAGCGCCAGCGGAGCGCTCCGGAGCGCCGCTTCAAGCCGAAAGACGCCGGGAAGCGGCACTTTCCTCCGGATAGCTCCGGAGCCGCGCTTCTGCTTCTCTAGTCATCTCTAGCTTAGCGAAAAGCTTTCCCACTCCAGTTGGCAAGGGGAGAGCGTACCTGCACTGCACACTAACCGCGGATTGCAAAGAAAGAGGATTTGCTGCACATTCCAAGGACACGGCTCTTTCCGAGGCAATCTGCAACCCTGCTGTCAGATGGAAGTGCTCTCTGCCCTCTCCTGCCCAGCTCTAGGTACTAGCGGGCACTTGCCAGCCTGGGCGAGGCAAACATCCTCGAGAGATGTCACAGAGCATAAGTGGAGCACAGATGCTCAAAAGCAGCAAAGCTGAAGAGCCTGGCTCAGCTTCACTAGTGTGCAATTCATTGACTGCGAAAAACAAAGCAGCAGAGCACCCGGGCTTCTGGGCGCTGTGAAGGCAATTGCCAAAACCAGGCAGCTGCTCCTTCCCAAGCACAGGCAGCTGCCTATGTTCTTGCTTGTCGACAAACTCACCGCTGCCCTTCTTTTCAGCAGCTGCCACCGTCTTCTGTGCATCTCGCAGCCTCTGGCGACGAGCAAGACTTGCCAAGGTGGGACGCATCAGGAC
>NW_027100149.1:51794-72653 GCF_031753505.1 Anomalospiza imberbis
ATTTGGCAAGGGGGGAGCGTACCTGCCCTGCACACTAACAGCGGTTTGCAAAGAAAGAGGATTTGCTGCACATTCCAAGGACACGGCTCTTTCCGAGGCAATCTGCAACCTGCTGTCAGATGGAAGTGCTCTCTGCCCTCTCCTGCCCAGCTCTAGGTACTAGCGGGCACTTGCCAACCTGGGCGAGGCAAACAACCTCCAGAGATGTCACAGAGCCTAAGTGGAGCACAGATGCTCAAAAGCAGCAAAGCTGAAGAGCCTGGCTCAGCTTCACTAGTGTGCAATTGACTGACTGCGAAAAACAAAGCAGCAGAGCACCGGGCTTCTGGGCGCTGTGAAGGCAATTGCCAAAACCAGGCAGCTGTTCCTTCCCAAGCACAGGCAGCTGCCCATGTTCTTGCTTGTCGACAAACTCACCGCTGCCCTTCTTTTCAGCAGCTGCCACCGTCTTCGGTGCATCTCGGAGCCTCTGGCGACGAGCAAGACTTGCCAAGGTGGGACGCATCAGGACCAAGTCAAAACCCAGGCAAGTTGTCCTGGAACGCTTTCCATTCGCTTGCCGAGAGTGAATTCAAGAGGCAGGAGAGCGGCAGCCACTGTCCTCCGGCAGTCTGAAGGCTTCACACACAAGCCCGCTTCTTTGCGGCTTCGTTCTTCGCCTCTTCCAAGCAACCGCGATCTCTGCTTCTCGGAGGCGAAGAAGCGGCTAATTCGCGCACAGCTCAGTAGAGCGGCAGCGCAGCGCTCCGGAGCGCCGCTTCAAGCCGAAAGACGCCGGGAAGCGGCACTTTCCTCCGGATAGCTCCGGAGCCGCGCTTCTGCTTCTCTAGTCATCTCTAGCTTAGCGAAAAGCTTTCCCACTCCATTTGGCAAGGGGAGAGCGTACCTGCACTGCACACTAACCGCGGTTTGCAAAGAAAGAGGATTTGCTGCACATTCCAAGGACACGGCTCTTTCCGAGGCAATCTGCAAGCTGCTGTCAGATGGAAGTGCTCTCTGCCCTCTCCTGCCCAGCTCTAGGTACTAGCGGGCACTTGCCAGCCTGGCCGAGGCAAACAACCTCCAGAGATGTCACAGAGCATAAGTGGAGCACAGATGCTCAAAAGCAGCAAAGCTGAAGAGCCTGGCTCAGGTTCACTAGTGTGCAATTGACTGACTGCGAAAAACAAAGCAGCAGAGCACCGGGCTTCTGGGCGCTGTGAAGGCAATTGCCAAAACCAGGCAGCTGCTCCTTCCCAAGCACAGGCAGCTGCCTATGTTCTTGCTTGTCGACAAACTCACCGCTGCCCTTCTTTTCAGCAGCTGCCACCGTCTTCGGTGCATCTCGGAGCCTCTGGCGACGAGCAAGACTTGCCAAGGTGGGACGCATCAGGACCAAGTCAAAACCCAGGCAAGTTGTCCAGGAACGCTTTCCATTCGCTTGCCGAGAGTGAATTCAAGAGGCAGGAGAGCGGCAGCCACTGTCCTCTGGCAGTCGGAAGGCTTCACACACAAGCCCGCTTCTTTGCGGCTTCGTTCTTCGCCTCTTCTAAGCAACCGCGATCTCTGCTTCTCGGAGGCGAAGAAGCGGCTAATTCGCGCACAGCTCAGTAAAGCGGCAGCGGAGCGCTCCGGAGCGCCGCTTCAAGCCGAAAGACGCCGGGAAACGGCACTTTCTTCCGGATAGCTCCGGAGCCGCGCTTCTGCTTCTCTAGTCATCTCTAGCTTAGCGAAAATCTTTCCCACTCCAGTTGGCAAGGGGAGAGTGTACCTGCACTGCACACTAACCGCGGTTTGCAAAGAAAGAGGATTTGCTGCACATTCCAAGGACACGGCTCTTTCCGAGGCAATCTGCAACCTGCTGTCAGATGGAAGTGCTCTCTGCCCTCTCCTGCCCAGCTCTAGGTACTAGCGGGCACTTGCCAGCCTGGGCGAGGCAAACAACCTCGAGAGATGTCACAGAGCATAAGTGGAGCACAGATGCTCAAAAGCAGCAAAGCTGAAGAGCCTGGCTCAGCTTCACTAGTGTGCAATTGACTGACTGCGAAAAACAAAGCAGCAGAGCACCGGGCTTCTGGGCGCTGTGAAGGCAATTGCCAAAACCAGGCAGCTGCTCCTTCCCAAGCACAGGCAGCTGCCCATGTTCTTGCTTGTCGACAAACTCACCGCTGCCCTTCTTTTCAGCAGCTGCCACCTTCTTCGGTGCATCTCGGAGCCTCTGGCGACGAGCAAGACTTGCCAAGGTGGGACACATCAGGACCAAGTAAAAACCCAGGCAAGTTGTCCTGGAACGCTTTCCATTCGCTTGCCGAGAGTGAATTCAAGAGGCAGGAGAGCGGCAGCCACTGTCCTCCGGCAGTCGGAAGGCTTGGCACACAAGCCCGCTTCTTTGCGGCTTCGTTCTTCGCCTCTTCCAAGCAACCGCGATCTCTGCTTCTCGGAGGCGAAGAAGCGGCTAATTCGCGCACAGCTCAGTAGAGCGGCAGCGCAGCGCTCCGGAGCGCCGCTTACAAGCCGAAAGACGCCGGGAAACGGCACTTTCTTCCGGATAGCTCCGGAGCCGCGCTTCTGCTTCTCTAGTCATCTCTAGCTTAGCGAAAAGCTTTCCCACTCCATTTGGCAAGGGGAGAGCGTACCTGCACTGCACACTAACCGCGGTTTGCAAAGAAAGAGGATTTGCTGCACATTCCAAGGACACGGCTCTTTCCGAGGCAATCTGCAACCTGCTGTCAGATGGAAGTGCTCTCTGCCCTCTCCTGCCCAGCTCTAGGTACTAGCGGGCACTTGCCAGCCTGGGCGAGGCAAACAACCTCGAGAGATGTCACAGAGCATAAGTGGAGCACAGATGCTCAAAAGCAGCAAAGCTGAAGAGCCTGGCTCAGCTTCACTAGTGTGCAATTGACTGACTGTGAAAAACAAAGCAGCAGAGCACCGGGCTTCTGGGCGCTGTGAAGGCAATTGCCAAAACCAGGCAGCTGCTCCTTCCCAAGCACAGGCAGCTGCCTATGTTCTTGCTTGTCGACAAACTCACCGCTGCCTTTCTTTTCAGCAGCTGCCACCGTCTTCGGTGCATCTCGGAGCCTCTGGTGGCGAGCAAGACTTGCCAAGGTGGGACGCATCAGGACCAAGTCAAAACCCAGGCAAGTTGTCCTGGAACGCTTTCCATTCGCTTGCCGAGAGTGAATTCAACAGGCAGGAGAGCGGCAGCCACCGTCCTCTGGCAGTCGGAAGGCTTCACACACAAGCCCGCTTCTTTATGGCTTCGTTCTTCGCCTCTTCCAAGCAACCGCGATCTCTGCTTCTCAGAGGCGAAGAAGCGGCTAATTCGCGCACAGCTCAGTAGAGCGGCAGCGCAGCGCTCCGGAGCGCCGCTTCAAGCCGAAAGACGCTGGGAAGCGGCACTTTCCTCCGGATAGCTCCGGAGCCGCGCTTCTGCTTCTCTAGTCATCGCTATCTTAGCGAAAAGCTTTCCCACTCCAGTTGGCAAGGGGAGAGCGTACCTGCACTGCACACTAACCGCGGTTTGCAAAGAAAGAGGATTTGCTGCACATTCCAAGGACACGGCTCTTTCCGAGGCAATCTGCAACCTGCTGTCAGATGGAAGTGCTCTCTGCCCTCTCCTGCCCAGCTCTAGGTACTAGCGGGCACTTGCCAGCCTGGGCGAGGCAAACAACCTCCAGAGATGTCACAGAGCCTAAGTGGAGCACAGATGCTCAAAAGCAGCAAAGCTGAAGAGCCTGGCTCAGCTTCACTAGTGTGCAATTGACTGACTGCGAAAAACAAAGCAGCAGAGCACCGGGCTTCTGGGCGCTGTGAAGGCAATTGCCAAAACCAGGCAGCTGCTCCTTCCCAAGCACAGGCAGCTGCCCATGTTCTTGCTTGTCGACAAACTCACCGCTGCCCTTCTTTTCAGCAGCTGCCACCGTCTTCGGTGCATCTCGGAGCCTCTGGCGACGAGCAAGACTTGCCAAGGTGGGACGCATCAGGACCAAGTCAAAACCCAGGCAAGTTGTCCTGGAACGCTTTCCATTCGCTTGCCGAGAGTGAATTCAACAGGCAGGAGAGCGGCAGCCACCGTCCTCTGGCAGTCGGAAGGCTTCACACACAAGCCCGCTTCTTTGCGGCTTCGTTCTTCGCCTCTTCTAAGCAACCGCGATCTCTGCTTCTCGGAGGCGAAGAAGCGGCTAATTCGCGCACAGCTCAGTAAAGCGGCAGCAAAGCGCTCCGGAGCGCCGCTTCAAGCCGAAAGACCCCGGGAAGCGGCACTTTCCTCCGGATAGCTCCGGAGCCGCGCTTCTGCTTCTCTAGTCATCTCTAGCTTAGCGAAAAGCTTTCCCACTCCATTTGGCAAGGGGAGAGCGTACCTGCACTGCACACTAACCGCGGATTGCAAAGAAAGAGGATTTGCTGCACATTCCAAGGACACGGCTCTTTCCGAGGCAATCTGCAACCTGCTGTCAGATGGAAGTGCTCTCTGCCCTCTCCTGCCCAGCTCTAGGTACTAGCGGGCACTTGCCAGCCTGGCCGAGGCAAACAACCTCCAGAGATGTCACAGAGCCTAAGTGGAGCACAGATGCTCAAAAGCAGCAAAGCTGAAGAGCCTGGCTCAGCTTCACTAGTGTGCAATTGACTGACTGCGAAAAACAAAGCAGCAGAGCACCGGGCTTCTGGGCGCTGTGAAGGCAATTGCCAAAACCAGGCAGCTGCTCCTTCCCAAGCACAGGCAGCTGCCTATGTTCTTGCTTGTCGACAAACTCACCGCTGCCCTTCTTTTCAGCAGCTGCCACCGTCTTCGGTGCATCTCGGAGCCTCTGGCGACGAGCAAGACTTGCCAAGGTGGGACGCATCAGGACCAAGTAAAAACCCAGGCAAGTTGTCCTGGAACGCTTTCCATTCGCTTGCCGAGAGTGAATTCAACAGGCAGGAGAGCGGCAGCCACCGTCCTCCAGCAGTCTGAAGGCTTGGCACACAAGCCCGCTTCTTTGCGGCTTCGTTCTTCGCCTCTTCCAAGCAACCGCGATCTCTGCTTCTCGGAGGCGAAGAAGCGGCTAATTCGCGCACAGCTCAGTAAAGCGGCAGCGGAGCGCTCCGGAGCGCCGCTTCAAGCCGAAAGACGCCGGGAAACGGCACTTTCTTCCGGATAGCTCCGGAGCCGAGCTTCTGCTTCTCTAGTCATCTCTAGCTTAGCGAAAAGCTTTCCCACTCCATTTGGCAAGGGGGAGCGTACCTGCCCTGCACACTAACAGCGGTTTGCAAAGAAAGAGGATTTGCTGCACATTCCAAGGACACGGCTCTTTCCGAGGCAATCTGCAACCTGCTGTCAGATGGAAGTGCTCTCTGCCCTCTCCTGCCCAGCTCTAGGTACTAGCGGGCACTTGCCAACCTGGGCGAGGCAAACAACCTCCAGAGATGTCACAGAGCCTAAGTGGAGCACAGATGCTCAAAAGCAGCAAAGCTGAAGAGCCTGGCTCAGCTTCACTAGTGTGCAATTGACTGACTGCGAAAAACAAAGCAGCAGAGCACCGGGCTTCTGGGCGCTGTGAAGGCAATTGCCAAAACCAGGCAGCTGTTCCTTCCCAAGCACAGGCAGCTGCCCATGTTCTTGCTTGTCGACAAACTCACCGCTGCCCTTCTTTTCAGCAGCTGCCACCGTCTTCGGTGCATCTCGGAGCCTCTGGCGACGAGCAAGACTTGCCAAGGTGGGACGCATCAGGACCAAGTCAAAACCCAGGCAAGTTGTCCTGGAACGCTTTCCATTCGCTTGCCGAGAGTGAATTCAAGAGGCAGGAGAGCGGCAGCCACTGTCCTCCGGCAGTCTGAAGGCTTCACACACAAGCCCGCTTCTTTGCGGCTTCGTTCTTCGCCTCTTCCAAGCAACCGCGATCTCTGCTTCTCGGAGGCGAAGAAGCGGCTAATTCGCGCACAGCTCAGTAGAGCGGCAGCGCAGCGCTCCGGAGCGCCGCTTCAAGCCGAAAGACGCCGGGAAGCGGCACTTTCCTCCGGATAGCTCCGGAGCCGCGCTTCTGCTTCTCTAGTCATCTCTAGCTTAGCGAAAAGCTTTCCCACTCCATTTGGCAAGGGGAGAGCGTACCTGCACTGCACACTAACCGCGGTTTGCAAAGAAAGAGGATTTGCTGCACATTCCAAGGACACGGCTCTTTCCGAGGCAATCTGCAAGCTGCTGTCAGATGGAAGTGCTCTCTGCCCTCTCCTGCCCAGCTCTAGGTACTAGCGGGCACTTGCCAGCCTGGCCGAGGCAAACAACCTCCAGAGATGTCACAGAGCATAAGTGGAGCACAGATGCTCAAAAGCAGCAAAGCTGAAGAGCCTGGCTCAGCTTCACTAGTGTGCAATTGACTGACTGCGAAAAACAAAGCAGCAGAGCACCGGGCTTCTGGGCGCTGTGAAGGCAATTGCCAAAACCAGGCAGCTGCTCCTTCCCAAGCACAGGCAGCTGCCTATGTTCTTGCTTGTCGACAAACTCACCGCTGCCCTTCTTTTCAGCAGCTGCCACCGTCTTCGGTGCATCTCGGAGCCTCTGGCGACGAGCAAGACTTGCCAAGGTGGGAGGCATCAGGACCAAGTCAAAACCCAGGCAAGTTGTCCAGGAACGCTTTCCATTCGCTTGCCGAGAGTGAATTCAAGAGGCAGGAGAGCGGCAGCCACTGTCCTCTGGCAGTCGGAAGGCTTCACACACAAGCCCGCTTCTTTGCGGCTTCGTTCTTCGCCTCTTCTAAGCAACCGCGATCTCTGCTTCTCGGAGGCGAAGAAGCGGCTAATTCGCGCACAGCTCAGTAAAGCGGCAGCGGAGCGCTCCGGAGCGCCGCTTCAAGCCGAAAGACGCCGGGAAACGGCACTTTCCTCCGGATAGCTCCGGAGCCGCGCTTCTGCTTCTCTAGTCATCTCTAGCTTAGCGAAAATCTTTCCCACTCCAGTTGGCAAGGGGAGAGTCGACCTGCACTGCACACTAACCGCGGTTTGCAAAGAAAGAGGATTTGCTGCACATTCCAAGGACACGGCTCTTTCCGAGGCAATCTGCAACCTGCTGTCAGATGGAAGTGCTCTCTGCCCTCTCCTGCCCAGCTCTAGGTACTAGCGGGCACTTGCCAGCCTGGGCGAGGCAAACAACCTCGAGAGATGTCACAGAGCATAAGTGGAGCACAGATGCTCAAAAGCAGCAAAGCTGAAGAGCCTGGCTCAGGTTCACTAGTGTGCAATTGACTGACTGCGAAAAACAAAGCAGCAGAGCACCGGGCTTCTGGGCGCTGTGAAGGCAATTGCCAAAACCAGGCAGCTGCTCCTTCCCAAGCACAGGCAGCTGCCCATGTTCTTGCTTGTCGACAAACTCACCGCTGCCCTTCTTTTCAGCAGCTGCCACCGTCTTCGGTGCATCTCGGAGCCTCTGGCGACGAGCAAGACTTGCCAAGGTGGGACACATCAGGACCAAGTAAAAACCCAGGCAAGTTGTCCTGGAACGCTTTCCATTCGCTTGCCGAGAGTGAATTCAAGAGGCAGGAGAGCGGCAGCCACTGTCCTCCGGCAGTCGGAAGGCTTGGCACACAAGCCCGCTTCTTTGCGGCTTCGTTCTTCGCCTCTTCCAAGCAACCGCGATCTCTGCTTCTCGGAGGCGAAGAAGCGGCTAATTCGCGCACAGCTCAGTAGAGCGGCAGCGCAGCGCTCCGGAGCGCCGCTTCAAGCCGAAAGACGCCGGGAAACGGCACTTTCCTCCGGATAGCTCCGGAGCCGCGCTTCTGCTTCTCTAGTCATCTCTAGCTTAGCGAAAAGCTTTCCCACTCCATTTGGCAAGGGGAGAGCGTACCTGCACTGCACACTAACCGCGGTTTGCAAAGAAAGAGGATTTGCTGCACATTCCAAGGACACGGCTCTTTCCGAGGCAATCTGCAACCTGCTGTCAGATGGAAGTGCTCTCTGCCCTCTCCTGCCCAGCTCTAGGTACTAGCGGGCACTTGCCAGCCTGGGCGAGGCAAACAACCTCGAGAGATGTCACAGAGCATAAGTGGAGCACAGATGCTCAAAAGCAGCAAAGCTGAAGAGCCTGGCTCAGCTTCACTAGTGTGCAATTGACTGACTGTGAAAAACAAAGCAGCAGAGCACCGGGCTTCTGGGCGCTGTGAAGGCAATTGCCAAAACCAGGCAGCTGCTCCTTCCCAAGCACAGGCAGCTGCCTATGTTCTTGCTTGTCGACAAACTCACCGCTGCCTTTCTTTTCAGCAGCTGCCACCGTCTTCGGTGCATCTCGGAGCCTCTGGTGGCGAGCAAGACTTGCCAAGGTGGGACGCATCAGGACCAAGTCAAAACCCAGGCAAGTTGTCCTGGAACGCTTTCCATTCGCTTGCCGAGAGTGAATTCAACAGGCAGGAGAGCGGCAGCCACCGTCCTCTGGCAGTCGGAAGGCTTCACACACAAGCCCGCTTCTTTATGGCTTCGTTCTTCGCCTCTTCCAAGCAACCGCGATCTCTGCTTCTCAGAGGCGAAGAAGCGGCTAATTCGCGCACAGCTCAGTAGAGCGGCAGCGCAGCGCTCCGGAGCGCCGCTTCAAGCCGAAAGACGCTGGGAAGCGGCACTTTCCTCCGGATAGCTCCGGAGCCGCGCTTCTGCTTCTCTAGTCATCGCTATCTTAGCGAAAAGCTTTCCCACTCCAGTTGGCAAGGGGAGAGCGTACCTGCACTGCACACTAACCGCGGTTTGCAAAGAAAGAGGATTTGCTGCACATTCCAAGGACACGGCTCTTTCCGAGGCAATCTGCAACCTGCTGTCAGATGGAAGTGCTCTCTGCCCTCTCCTGCCCAGCTCTAGGTACTAGCGGGCACTTGCCAGCCTGGGCGAGGCAAACAACCTCCAGAGATGTCACAGAGCCTAAGTGGAGCACAGATGCTCAAAAGCAGCAAAGCTGAAGAGCCTGGCTCAGCTTCACTAGTGTGCAATTGACTGACTGCGAAAAACAAAGCAGCAGAGCACCGGGCTTCTGGGCGCTGTGAAGGCAATTGCCAAAACCAGGCAGCTGCTCCTTCCCAAGCACAGGCAGCTGCCTATGTTCTTGCTTGTCGACAAACTCACCGCTGCCCTTCTTTTCAGCAGCTGCCACCGTCTTCGGTGCATCTCGGAGCCTCTGGCGACGAGCAAGACTTGCCAAGGTGGGACACATCAGGACCAAGTCAAAACCCAGGCAAGTTGTCCAGGAACGCTTTCCATTCGCTTGCCGAGAGTGAATTCAACAGGCAGGAGAGCGGCAGCCACCGTCCTCCAGCAGTCTGAAGGCTTCGCACACAAGCCCGCTTCTTTGCGGCTTCGTTCTTCGCCTCTTCCAAGCAACCGCGATCTCTGCTTCTCGGAGGCGAAGAAGCGGCTAATTCGCGCACAGCTCAGTAAAGCGGCAGCAAAGCGCTCCGGAGCGCCGCTTCAAGCCGAAAGACTCCGGGAAACGGCACTTTCCTCCGGATAGCTCCGGAGCCGCGCTTCTGCTTCTCTAGTCATCTCTAGCTTAGCGAAAAGCTTTCCCACTCCATTTGGCAAGGGGAGAGCGTACCTGCACTGCACACTAACCGCGGTTTGCAAAGAAAGAGGATTTGCTGCACATTCCAAGGACACGGCTGTTTCCGAGGCAATCTGCAACCTGCTGTCAGATGGAAGTGCTCTCTGCCCTCTCCTGCCCAGCTCTAGGTACTAGCGGGCACTTTCCAGCCTGGGCGAGGCAAACAACCTCCAGAGATGTCACAGAGCCTAAGTGGAGCACAGATGCTCAAAAGCAGCAAAGCTGAAGAGCCTGGCTCAGCTTCACTAGTGTGCAATTGACTGACTGCGAAAAACAAAGCAGCAGAGCACCGGGCTTCTGGGCGCTGTGAAGGCAATTGCCAAAACCAGGCAGCTGCTCCTTCCCAAGCACAGGCAGCTGCCTATGTTCTTGCTTGTCGACAAACTCACCGCTGCCCTTCTTTTCAGCAGCTGCCACCGTCTTCGGTGCATCTCGGAGCCTCTGGCGACGAGCAAGACTTGCCAAGGTGGGACGCATCAGGACCAAGTCAAAACCCAGGCAAGTTGTCCTGGAACGCTTTCCATTCGCTTGCCGAGAGTGAATTCAACAGGCAGGAGAGCGGCAGCCACCGTCCTCCAGCAGTCTGAAGGCTTGGCACACAAGCCCGCTTCTTTGCGGCTTCGTTCTTCGCCTCTTCCAAGCAACCGCGATCTCTGCTTCTCGGAGGCGAAGAAGCGGCTAATTCGCGCACAGCTCAGTAAAGCGGCAGCAAAGCGCTCCGGAGCGCCGCTTCAAGCCGAAAGACGCCGGGAAACGGCACTTTCTTCCGGATAGCTCCGGAGCCGCGCTTCTGCTTCTCTAGTCATCTCTAGCTTAGCGAAAAGCTTTCCCACTCCATTTGGCAAGGGGAGAGCGTACCTGCACTGCACACTAAGTGCGGTTGGCAAAGAAAGAGGATTTGCTGCACATTCCAAGGACACGGCTCTTTCCGAGGCAATCTGCAACCTGCTGTCAGATGGAACTGCTCTCTGCCCTCTCCTGCCCAGCTCTAGGTACTAGCGGGCACTTGCCAGCCTGGCCGAGGCAAACAACCTCCAGAGATGTCACAGAGCCTAAGTGGAGCACAGATGCTCAAAAGCAGCAAAGCTGAAGAGCCTGGCTCAGCTTCACTAGTGTGCAATTGACTGACTGCGAAAAACAAAGCAGCAGAGCACCGGGCTTCTGGGCGCTGTGAAGGCAATTGCCAAAACCAGGCAGCTGCTCCTTCCCAAGCACAGGCAGCTGCCTATGTTCTTGCTTGTCGACAAACTCACCGCTGCCCTTCTTTTCAGCAGCTGCCACCGTCTTCGGTGCATCTCGGAGCCTCTGGCGACGAGCAAGACTTGCCAAGGTGGGACGCATCAGGACCAAGTCAAAACCCAGGCAAGTTGTCCTGGAACGCTTTCCATTCGCTTGCTGAGAGTGAATTCAAGAGGCAGGAGAGCGGCAGCCACTGTCCCCCGGCAGTCTGAAGGCTTCACACACAAGCCCGCTTCTTTGCGGCTTCGTTCTTCGCCTCTTCTAAGCAACCGCGATCTCTGCTTCTCGGAGGCGAAGAAGCGGCTAATTCGCGCACAGCTCAGTAAAGCGGCAGCGCAGCGCTCCGGAGCGCCGCTTCAAGCCGAAAGACGCCGGGAAGCGGCACTTTCCTCCGGATAGCTCCGGAGCCGCGCTTCTGCTTCTCTAGTCATCTCTAGCTTAGCGAAAATCTTTCCCACTCCATTTGGCAAGGGGAGAGCGTACCTGCACTGCACACTAACCGCGGTTTGCAAAGAAAGAGGATTTGCTGCACATTCCAAGGACACGGCTCTTTCCGAGGCAATCTGCAACCTGCTGTCAGATGGAAGTGCTCTCTGCCCTCTCCTGCCCAGCTCTAGGTACTAGCGGGCACTTGCCAGCCTGGCCGAGGCAAACAACCTCCAGAGATGTCACAGAGCCTAAGTGGAGCACAGATGCTCAAAAGCAGCAAAGCTGAAGAGCCTGGCTCAGCTTCACTAGTGTGCAATTGACTGACTGCGAAAAACAAAGCAGCAGAGCACCGGGCTTCTGGGCGCTGTGAAGGCAATTGCCAAAACCAGGCAGCTGCTCATTCCCAAGCACAGGCAGCTGCCTATGTTCTTGCTTGTCGACAAACTCACCGCTGCCCTTCTTTTCAGCAGCTGCCACCGTCTTCGGTGCATCTCGGAGCCTCTGGCGACGAGCAAGACTTGCCAAGGTGGGACGCATCAGGACCAAGTCAAAACCCAGGCAAGTTGTCCTGGAACGCTTTCCATTCGCTTGCCGAGAGTGAATTCAACAGGCAGGAGAGCGGCAGCCACCGTCCTCCAGCAGTCTGAAGGCTTGGCACACAAGCCCGCTTCTTTGCGGCTTCGTTCTTCGCCTCTTCCAAGCAACCGCGATCTCTGCTTCTCGGAGGCGAAGAAGCGGCTAATTCGCGCACAGCTCAGTAAAGCGGCAGCAAAGCGCTCCGGAGCGCCGCTTCAAGCCGAAAGATGCCGGGAAACGGCACTTTCCTCCGGATAGCTCCGGAGCCGCGCTTCTGCTTCTCTAGTCATCTCTAGCTTAGCGAAAATCTTTCCCACTCCATTTGGCAAGGGGAGAGCGTACCTGCACTGCCCACTAACCGCGGTTTGCAAAGAAAGAGGATTTGCTGCACATTCCAAGGACACGGCTCTTTCCGAGGCAATCTGCAACCTGCTGTCAGATGGAAGTGCTCTCTGCCCTCTCCTGCCCAGCTCTAGGTACTAGCGGGCATTGCCAGCCTGGGCGAGGCAAACAACCTCCAGAGATGTCACAGAGCCTAAGTGGAGCACAGATGCTCAAAAGCAGCAAAGCTGAAGAGCCTGGCTCAGCTTCACTAGTGTGCAATTGACTGACTGCGAAAAACAAAGCAGCAGAGCACCGGGCTTCTGGGCGCTGTGAAGGCAATTGCCAAAACCAGGCAGCTGCTCCTTCCCAAGCACAGGCAGCTGCCTATGTTCTTGCTTGTCGACAAACTCACCGCTGCCCTTCTTTTCAGCAGCTGCCACCGTCTTCGGTGCATCTCGGAGCCTCTGGCAACGAGCAAGACTTGCCAAGGTGGGAGGCATCAGGACCAAGTCAAAACCCAGGCAAGTTGTCCTGGAACGCTTTCCATTCGCTTGCCGAGAGTGAATTCAACAGGCAGGAGAGCGGCAGCCACTGTCCTCCAGCAGTCTGAAGGCTACACACACAAGCCCGCTTCTTTGCGGCTTCGTTCTTCGCCTCTTCCAAGCAACCGCGATCTCTGCTTCTCGGAGGCGAAGAAGCGGCTAATTCGCGCACAGCTCAGTAGAGCGGCAGCGCAGCGCTCCGGAGCGCCGCTTCAAGCCGAAAGACGCCGGGAAGCGGCACTTTCCTCCGGATAGCTCCGGAGCCGCGCTTCTGCTTCTCTAGTCATCTCTAGCTTAGCGAAAATCTTTCCCACTCCATTTGGCAAGGGGAGAGTGGACCTGCACTGCACACTAACCGCGGTTTGCAAAGAAAGAGGATTTGCTGCACATTGCAAGGACACGGCTCTTTCCGAGGCAATCTGCAACCTGCTGTCAGATGGAAGTGCTCTCTGCCCTCTCCTGCCCAGCTCTAGGTACTAGCGGGCACTTTCCAGCCTGGCCGAGGCAAACAACCTCCAGAGATGTCACAGAGCCTAAGTGGAGCACAGATGCTCAAAAGCAGCAAAGCTGAAGAGCCTGGCTCAGCTTCACTAGTGTGCAATTGACTGACTGCGAAAAACAAAGCAGCAGAGCACCGGGCTTCTGGGCGCTGTGAAGGCAATTGCCAAAACCAGGCAGCTGCTCCTTCCCAAGCACAGGCAGCTGCCTATGTTCTTGCTTGTCGACAAACTCACCGCTGCCCTTCTTTTCAGCAGCTGCCACCGTCTTCGGTGCATCTCGGAGCCTCTGGCGACGAGCAAGACTTGCCAAGGTGGGAGGCATCAGGACCAAGTCAAAACCCAGGCAAGTTGTCCTGGAACGCTTTCCATTCGCTTGCCGAGAGTGAATTCAACAGGCAGGAGAGCGGCAGCCACCGTCCTCCAGCAGTCTGAAGGCTTGGCACACAAGCCCGCTTCTTTGCGGCTTCGTTCTTCGCCTCTTCCAAGCAACCGCGATCTCTGCTTCTCGGAGGCGAAGAAGCGGCTAATTCGCGCACAGCTCAGTAAAGCGGCAGCAAAGCGCTCCGGAGCGCCGCTTCAAGCCGAAAGACGCCGGGAAGCGGCACTTTCCTCCGGATAGCTCCGGAGCCGCGCTTCTGCTTCTCTAGTCATCGCTATCTTAGCGAAAAGCTTTCCCACTCCAGTTGGCAAGGGGAGAGTGTAGCTGCACTGCACACTAACCGCGGTTTGCAAAGAAAGAGGATTTGCTGCACATTCCAAGGACACGGCTCTTTCCGAGGCAATCTGCAACCTGCTGTCAGATGGAAGTGCTCTCTGCCCTCTCCTGCCCAGCTCTAGGTACTAGCGGGCACTTGCCAGCCTGGGCGAGGCAAACAACCTCCAGAGATGTCACAGAGCATAAGTGGAGCACAGATGCTCAAAAGCAGCAAAGCTGAAGAGCCTGGCTCAGCTTCACTAGTGTGCAATTGACTGACTGTGAAAAACAAAGCAGCAGAGCACCGGGCTTCTGGGCGCTGTGAAGGCAATTGCCAAAACCAGGCAGCTGCTCCTTCCCAAGCACAGGCAGCTGCCTATGTTCTTGCTTGTCGACAAACTCACCGCTGCCCTTCTTTTCAGCAGCTGCCACCGTCTTCGGTGCATCTCGGAGCCTCTGGCGACGAGCAAGACTTGCCAAGGTGGGACGCATCAGGACCAAGTCAAAACCCAGGCAAGTTGTCCTGGAACGCTTTCCATTCGCTTGCCGAGAGTGAATTCAACAGGCAGGAGAGCGGCAGCCACTGTCCCCCGGCAGTCTGAAGGCTTCACACACAAGCCCGCTTCTTTGCGGCTTCGTTCTTCGCCTCTTCCAAGCAACCGCGATCTCTGCTTCTCGGAGGCGAAGAAGCGGCTAATTCGCGCACAGCTCAGTAGAGCGGCAGCGCAGCGCTCCGGAGCGCCGCTTCAAGCCGAAAGACGCCGGGAAGCGGCACTTTCCTCCGGATAGCTCCGGAGCCGCGCTTCTGCTTCTCTAGTCATCTCTATCTTAGCGAAAAGCTTTCCCACTCCATTTGGCAAGGGGAGAGCGTACCTGCACTGCACACTAACCGCGGTTTGCAAAGAAAGAGGATTTGCTGCACATTCCAAGGACACGGCTCTTTCCGAGGCAATCTGCAACCTGCTGTCAGATGGAAGTGCTCTCTGCCCTCTCCTGCCCAGCTCTAGGTACTAGCGGGCACTTGCCAGCCTGGCCGAGGCAAACAACCTCCAGAGATGTCACAGAGCCTAAGTGGAGCACAGATGCTCAAAAGCAGCAAAGCTGAAGAGCCTGGCTCAGCTTCACTAGTGTGCAATTGACTGACTGCGAAAAACAAAGCAGCAGAGCACCGGGCTTCTGGGCGCTGTGAAGGCAATTGCCAAAACCAGGCAGCTGCTCATTCCCAAGCACAGGCAGCTGCCTATGTTCTTGCTTGTCGACAAACTCACCGCTGCCCTTCTTTTCAGCAGCTGCCACCGTCTTCGGTGCATCTCGGAGCCTCTGGCGACGAGCAAGACTTGCCAAGGTGGGACGCATCAGGACCAAGTCAAAACCCAGGCAAGTTGTCCTGGAACGCTTTCCATTCGCTTGCCGAGAGTGAATTCAACAGGCAGGAGAGCGGCAGCCACCGTCCTCCAGCAGTCTGAAGGCTTGGCACACAAGCCCGCTTCTTTGCGGCTTCGTTCTTCGCCTCTTCCAAGCAACCGCGATCTCTGCTTCTCGGAGGCGAAGAAGCGGCTAATTCGCGCACAGCTCAGTAAAGCGGCAGCAAAGCGCTCCGGAGCGCCGCTTCAAGCCGAAAGATGCCGGGAAACGGCACTTTCCTCCGGATAGCTCCGGAGCCGCGCTTCTGCTTCTCTAGTCATCTCTAGCTTAGCGAAAATCTTTCCCACTCCATTTGGCAAGGGGAGAGCGTACCTGCACTGCCCACTAACCGCGGTTTGCAAAGAAAGAGGATTTGCTGCACATTCCAAGGACACGGCTCTTTCCGAGGCAATCTGCAACCTGCTGTCAGATGGAAGTGCTCTCTGCCCTCTCCTGCCCAGCTCTAGGTACTAGCGGGCATTGCCAGCCTGGGCGAGGCAAACAACCTCCAGAGATGTCACAGAGCCTAAGTGGAGCACAGATGCTCAAAAGCAGCAAAGCTGAAGAGCCTGGCTCAGCTTCACTAGTGTGCAATTGACTGACTGCGAAAAACAAAGCAGCAGAGCACCGGGCTTCTGGGCGCTGTGAAGGCAATTGCCAAAACCAGGCAGCTGCTCCTTCCCAAGCACAGGCAGCTGCCTATGTTCTTGCTTGTCGACAAACTCACCGCTGCCCTTCTTTTCAGCAGCTGCCACCGTCTTCGGTGCATCTCGGAGCCTCTGGCAACGAGCAAGACTTGCCAAGGTGGGAGGCATCAGGACCAAGTCAAAACCCAGGCAAGTTGTCCTGGAACGCTTTCCATTCGCTTGCCGAGAGTGAATTCAACAGGCAGGAGAGCGGCAGCCACTGTCCTCCAGCAGTCTGAAGGCTACACACACAAGCCCGCTTCTTTGCGGCTTCGTTCTTCGCCTCTTCCAAGCAACCGCGATCTCTGCTTCTCGGAGGCGAAGAAGCGGCTAATTCGCGCACAGCTCAGTAGAGCGGCAGCGCAGCGCTCCGGAGCGCCGCTTCAAGCCGAAAGACGCCGGGAAGCGGCACTTTCCTCCGGATAGCTCCGGAGCCGCGCTTCTGCTTCTCTAGTCATCTCTAGCTTAGCGAAAATCTTTCCCACTCCATTTGGCAAGGGGAGAGTGGACCTGCACTGCACACTAACCGCGGTTTGCAAAGAAAGAGGATTTGCTGCACATTCCAAGGACACGGCTCTTTCCGAGGCAATCTGCAACCTGCTGTCAGATGGAAGTGCTCTCTGCCCTCTCCTGCCCAGCTCTAGGTACTAGCGGGCACTTTCCAGCCTGGGCGAGGCAAACAACCTCCAGAGATGTCACAGAGCCTAAGTGGAGCACAGATGCTCAAAAGCAGCAAAGCTGAAGAGCCTGGCTCAGCTTCACTAGTGTGCAATTGACTGACTGCGAAAAACAAAGCAGCAGAGCACCGGGCTTCTGGGCGCTGTGAAGGCAATTGCCAAAACCAGGCAGCTGCTCCTTCCCAAGCACAGGCAGCTGCCTATGTTCTTGCTTGTCGACAAACTCACCGCTGCCCTTCTTTTCAGCAGCTGCCACCGTCTTCGGTGCATCTCGGAGCCTCTGGCGACGAGCAAGACTTGCCAAGGTGGGAGGCATCAGGACCAAGTCAAAACCCAGGCAAGTTGTCCTGGAACGCTTTCCATTCGCTTGCCGAGAGTGAATTCAACAGGCAGGAGAGCGGCAGCCACCGTCCTCCAGCAGTCTGAAGGCTTGGCACACAAGCCCGCTTCTTTGCGGCTTCGTTCTTCGCCTCTTCCAAGCAACCGCGATCTCTGCTTCTCGGAGGCGAAGAAGCGGCTAATTCGCGCACAGCTCAGTAAAGCGGCAGCAAAGCGCTCCGGAGCGCCGCTTCAAGCCGAAAGACGCCGGGAAGCGGCACTTTCCTCCGGATAGCTCCGGAGCCGCGCTTCTGCTTCTCTAGTCATCGCTATCTTAGCGAAAAGCTTTCCCACTCCAGTTGGCAAGGGGAGAGTGTAGCTGCACTGCACACTAACCGCGGTTTGCAAAGAAAGAGGATTTGCTGCACATTCCAAGGACACGGCTCTTTCCGAGGCAATCTGCAACCTGCTGTCAGATGGAAGTGCTCTCTGCCCTCTCCTGCCCAGCTCTAGGTACTAGCGGGCACTTGCCAGCCTGGGCGAGGCAAACAACCTCCAGAGATGTCACAGAGCATAAGTGGAGCACAGATGCTCAAAAGCAGCAAAGCTGAAGAGCCTGGCTCAGCTTCACTAGTGTGCAATTGACTGACTGTGAAAAACAAAGCAGCAGAGCACCGGGCTTCTGGGCGCTGTGAAGGCAATTGCCAAAACCAGGCAGCTGCTCCTTCCCAAGCACAGGCAGCTGCCTATGTTCTTGCTTGTCGACAAACTCACCGCTGCCCTTCTTTTCAGCAGCTGCCACCGTCTTCGGTGCATCTCGGAGCCTCTGGCGACGAGCAAGACTTGCCAAGGTGGGACGCATCAGGACCAAGTCAAAACCCAGGCAAGTTGTCCTGGAACGCTTTCCATTCGCTTGCCGAGAGTGAATTCAACAGGCAGGAGAGCGGCAGCCACTGTCCCCCGGCAGTCTGAAGGCTTCACACACAAGCCCGCTTCTTTGCGGCTTCGTTCTTCGCCTCTTCCAAGCAACCGCGATCTCTGCTTCTCGGAGGCGAAGAAGCGGCTAATTCGCGCACAGCTCAGTAGAGCGGCAGCGCAGCGCTCCGGAGCGCCGCTTCAAGCCGAAAGACGCCGGGAAGCGGCACTTTCCTCCGGATAGCTCCGGAGCCGCGCTTCTGCTTCTCTAGTCATCTCTATCTTAGCGAAAAGCTTTCCCACTCCATTTGGCAAGGGGAGAGCGTACCTGCACTGCACACTAACCGCGGTTTGCAAAGAAAGAGGATTTGCTGCACATTCCAAGGACACGGCTCTTTCCGAGGCAATCTGCAACCTGCTGTCAGATGGAAGTGCTCTCTGCCCTCTCCTGCCCAGCTCTAGGTACTAGCGGGCACTTGCCAGCCTGGGCGAGGCAAACAACCTCGAGAGATGTCACAGAGCATAAGTGGAGCACAGATGCTCAAAAGCAGCAAAGCTGAAGAGCCTGGCTCAGCTTCACTAGTGTGCAATTGACTGACTGCGAAAAACAAAGCAGCAGAGCACCGGGCTTCTGGGCGCTGTGAAGGCAATTGCCAAAACCAGGCAGCTGCTCCTTCCCAAGCACAGGCAGCTGCCTATGTTCTTGCTTGTCGACAAACTCACCGCTGCCCTTCTTTTCAGCAGCTGCCACCGTCTTCGGTGCATCTCGGAGCCTCTGGCAACGAGCAAGACTTGCCAAGGTGGGACACATCAGGACCAAGTCAAAACCCAGGCAAGTTGTCCTGGAACGCTTTCCATTCGCTTGCCGAGAGTGAATTCAAGAGGCAGGAGAGCGGCAGCCACTGTCCCCCGGCAGTCTGAAGGCTTCACACACAAGCCCGCTTCTTTGCGGCTTCGTTCTTCGCCTCTTCCAAGCAACCGCCATCTCTGCTTCTCGGAGGCGAAGAAGCGGCTAATTCGCGCACAGCTCAGTAAAGCGGCAGCGCAGCGCTCCGGAGCGCCGCTTCAAGCCGAAAGACTCCGGGAAACGGCACTTTCCTCCGGATAGCTCCGGAGCCGCGCTTCTGCTTCTCTAGTCATCTCTAGCTTAGCGAAAATCTTTCCCACTCCATTTGGCAAGGGGAGAGTCGACCTGCACTGCACACTAACCGCGGTTTGCAAAGAAAGAGGATTTGCTGCACATTCAAGGACACGGCTCTTTCCGAGGCAATCTGCAACCTGCTGTCAGATGGAAGTGCTCTCTGCCCTCTCCTGCCCAGCTCTAGGTACTAGCGGGCACTTGCCAGCCTGGGCGAGGCAAACAACCTCCAGAGATGTCACAGAGCATAAGTGGGGCACAGATGCTCAAAAGCAGCAAAGCTGAAGAGCCTGGCTCAGCTTCACTAGTGTGCAATTGACTGACTGCGAAAAACAAAGCAGCAGAGCACCGGGCTTCTGGGCGCTGTGAAGGCAATTGCCAAAACCAGGCAGCTGCTCCTTCCCAAGCACAGGCAGCTGCCCATGTTCTTGCTTGTCGACAAACTCACCGCTGCCCTTCTTTTCAGCAGCTGCCACCGTCTTCGGTGCATCTCGGAGCCTCTGGCGACGAGCAAGACTTGCCAAGGTGGGACACATCAGGACCAAGTAAAAACCCAGGCAAGTTGTCCTGGAACGCTTTCCATTCGCTTGCCGAGAGTGAATTCAAGAGGCAGGAGAGCGGCAGCCACTGTCCTCCGGCAGTCTGAAGGCTTCACACACAAGCCCGCTTCTTTGCGGCATCGTTCTTCGCCTCTTCCAAGCAACCGCGATCTCTGCTTCTCGGAGGCGAAGAAGCGGCTAATTCGCGCACAGCTCAGTAGAGCGGCAGCGCAGCGCTCCGGAGCGCCGCTTCAAGCCGAAAGACGCCGGGAAACGGCACTTTCCTCCGGATAGCTCCGGAGCCGCGCTTCTGCTTCTCTAGTCATCTCTAGCTTAGCGAAAAGCTTTCCCACTCCATTTGGCAAGGGGAGAGCGTACCTGCACTGCACACTAAGTGCGGTTGGCAAAGAAAGAGGATTTGCTGCACATTCCAAGGACACGGCTCTTTCCGAGGCAATCTGCAACCTGCTGTCAGATGGAAGTGCTCTCTGCCCTCTCCTGCCCAGCTCTAGGTACTAGCGGGCACTTTCCAGCCTGGGCGAGGCAAACAACCTCCAGAGATGTCACAGAGCCTAAGTGGAGCACAGATGCTCAAAAGCAGCAAAGCTGAAGAGCCTGGCTCAGCTTCACTAGTGTGCAATTGACTGACTGCGAAAAACAAAGCAGCAGAGCACCGGGCTTCTGGGCGCTGTGAAGGCAATTGCCAAAACCAGGCAGCTGCTCCTTCCCAAGCACAGGCAGCTGCCTATGTTCTTGCTTGTCGACAAACTCACCGCTGCCCTTCTTTTCAGCAGCTGCCACCGTCTTCGGTGCATCTCGGAGCCTCTGGCGACGAGCAAGACTTGCCAAGGTGGGACGCATCAGGACCAAGTCAAAACCCAGGCAAGTTGTCCTGGAACGCTTTCCATTCGCTTGCTGAGAGTGAATTCAAGAGGCAGGAGAGCGGCAGCCACTGTCCCCCGGCAGTCTGAAGGCTTCACACACAAGCCCGCTTCTTTGCGGCTTCGTTCTTCGCCTCTTCCAAGCAACCGCGATCTCTGCTTCTCGGAGGCGAAGAAGCGGCTAATTCGCGCACAGCTCAGTAAAGCGGCAGCAAAGCGCTCCGGAGCGTCGCTTCAAGCCGAAAGATGCCGGGAAACGGCACTTTCCTCCGGATAGCTCCGGAGCCGCGCTTCTGCTTCTCTAGTCATCTCTAGCTTAGCGAAAAGCTTTCCCACTCCATTTGGCAAGGGGAGAGCGTACCTGCACTGCACACTAACCGCGGTTTGCAAAGAAAGAGGATTTGCTGCACATTCCAAGGACACGGCTCTTTCCGAGGCAATCTGCAACCTGCTGTCAGATGGAAG
>NW_027100150.1:0-72432 GCF_031753505.1 Anomalospiza imberbis
TTTGAGGTGGGGGCAGGTTGGGTCTGGGACATATCCTCGTCCGTTCAGATATTTTGCAGGCAGCCGGCCACTCAGGGCCACAGCCCCTGGAGACAAAGACCGGCCCTTTTCCCTGGGAAAGAAAAGTGGCCAGCCCAGCTTCCTGATGTCAGTTTGTAGGGTTCCCTTGGGACTTTCAGGGCAGCACAGGTTTGAGGTGGGGGCAGGTTGGGTCTGGGACATATCCTCGTCCGTTCAGATATTTTGCAGGCAGCCGGCCACTCAGGGCCACTCAGCCGGCCACAGCCCCTGGAGACAAAGACCGGCCCTTTTCCCTGGGAAAGAAAAGTGGCCAGCCCAGGTTCCTGATGTCAGTTTGTAGGGTTCCCTTAGGACTTTCAGGGCAGCACAGGTTTGAGGTGGGGGCAGGTTGGGTCTGGGACATATCCTCGTCCGTTCGGATATTTTGCAGGCAGCCGGCCACTCAGGGCCACAGCCCCTGGAGACAAAGACCGCCCTTTTCCCTGGGAAAGAAAAGTGGCCAGCCCAGCTTCCTGATGTCAGTTTGTAGGGTTCCCTTAGGACTTTCAGGGCAGCACAGGTTTGAGGTGGGGGCAGGTTGGGTCTGGGACATATCCTCGTCCGTTCGATATTTTGCAGGCAGCCGGCCACTCAGGGCCACAGCCCCTGGAGACAAAGACCGGCCCTTTTCCCTGGGAAAGAAAAGTGGCCAGCCCAGCTTCCTGATGTCAGTTTGTAGGGTTCCCTTAGGACTTTCAGGGCAGCACAGGTTTGAGGTGGGGGCAGGTTGGGTCTGGGACATATCCTCGTCCGTTCGGATATTTTGCAGGCAGCCGGCCACTCAGGGCCACAGCCCCTGGAGACAAAGACCGGCCCTTTTCCCTGGGAAAGAAAAGTGGCCAGCCCAGGTTCCTGATGTCAGTTTGTAGGGTTCCCTTAGGACTTTCAGGGCAGCACAGGTTTGAGGTGGGGGCAGGTTGGGTCTGGGACATATCCTCGTCCGTTCGGATATTTTGCAGGCAGCCGGCCACTCAGGGCCACAGCCCCTGGAGACAAAGACCGGCCCTTTTCCCTGGGAAAGAAAAGTGGCCAGCCCAGCTTCCTGATGTCAGTTTGTAGGGTTCCCTTAGGACTTTCAGGGCAGCACAGGTTTGAGGTGGGGGCAGGTTGGGTCTGGGACATATCCTCGTCCGTTCGGATATTTTGCAGGCAGCCGGCCACTCAGGGCCACAGCCCCTGGAGACAAAGACCGGCCCTTTTCCCTGGGAAAGAAAAGTGGCCAGCCCAGGTTCCTGATGTCAGTTTGTAGGGTTCCCTTAGGACTTTCAGGGCAGCACAGGTTTGAGGTGGGGGCAGGTTGGGTCTGGGACATATCCTCGTCCGTTCGGATATTTTGCAGGCAGCCGGCCACTCAGGGCCACTCAGCCGGCCACAGCCCCTGGAGACAAAGACCGGCCCTTTTCCCTGGGAAAGAAAAGTGGCCAGCCCAGGTTCCTGATGTCAGTTTGTAGGGTTCCCTTAGGACTTTCAGGGCAGCACAGGTTTGAGGTGGGGGCAGGTTGGGTCTGGGACATATCCACGTCCGTTCGGATATTTTGCAGGCAGCCGGCCACTCAGGGCCACAGCCCCTGGAGACAAACACCGGCCCTTTTCCCTGGGAAAGAAAGTGGCCAGCCCAGGTTCCTGATGTCAGTTTGTAGGGTTCCCTTGGGACTTTCAGGGCAGCACAGGTTTGAGGTGGGGGCAGGTTGGGTCTGGGACATATCCTCGTCCGTTCGGATATTTTGCAGGCAGCCGGCCACTCAGGGCCACAGCCCCTGGAGACAAAGACCGGCCCTTTTCCCTGGGAAAGAAAAGTGGCCAGCCCAGGTTCCTGATGTCAGTTTGTAGGGTTCCCTTAGGACTTTCAGGGCAGCACAGGTTTGAGGTTGGGGCAGGTTGGGTCTGGGACATATCCTCGTCCGTTCGGATATTTTGCAGGCAGCCGGCCACTCAGGGCCACAGCCCCTGGAGACAAAGACCGGCCCTTTTCCCTGGGAAAGAAAAGTGGCCAGCCCAGGTTCCTGATGTCAGTTTGTAGGGTTCCCTTGGGACTGTCAGGGCAGCACAGGTTTGAGGTGGGGGCAGGTTGGGTCTGGGACATATCCTCGTCCGTTCGGATATTTTGCAGGCAGCCGGCCACTCAGGGCCACAGCCCCTGGAGACAAAGACCGGCCCTTTTCCCTGGGAAAGAAAAGTGGCCAGCCCAGCTTCCTGATGTCAGTTTGTAGGGTTCCCTTAGGACTTTCAGGGCAGCACAGGTTTGAGGTGGGGGCAGGTTGGGTCTGGGACATATCCTCGTCCGTTCGGATATTTTGCAGGCAGCCGGCCACTCAGGGCCACTCAGCTGGCCACAGCCCCTGGAGACAAAGACCGGCCCTTTTCCCTGGGAAAGACAAGTGGCCAGCCCAGGTTCCTGATGTCAGTTTGTAGGGTTCCCTTAGGACTTTCAGGGCAGCACAGGTTTGAGGTGGGGGCAGGTTGGGTCTGGGACATATCCTCGTCCGTTCGGATATTTTGCAGGCAGCCGGCCACTCAGGGCCACAGCCCCTGGAGACAAAGACCGGCCCTTTTCCCTGGGAAAGAAAAGTGGCCAGCCCAGCTTCCTGATGTCACTTTGTAGGGTTCCCTTAGGACTTTCAGGGCAGCACAGGTTTGAGGTGGGGGCAGGTTGGGTCTGGGACATATCCCCGTCCGTTCGGATATTTTGCAGGCAGCCGGCACTCAGGGCCACAGCCCCTGGAGACAAAGACCGGCCCTTTTCCCTGGGAAAGAAAAGTGGCCAGCCCAGCTTCCTGATGTCAGTTTGTAGGGTTCCCTTAGGACTTTCAGGGCAGCACAGGTTTGAGGTGGGGGCAGGTTGGGTCTGGGACATATCCTCGTCCGTTCGGATATTTTGCAGGCAGCCGGCCACTCAGGGCCACAGCCCCTGGAGACAAAGACCGGCCCTTTTCCCTGGGAAAGAAAAGTGGCCAGCCCAGGTTCCTGATGTCAGTTTGTAGGGTTCCCTTAGGACTTTCAGGGCAGCACAGGTTTGAGGTGGGGGCAGGTTGGGTCTGGGACATATCCTCGTCCGTTCGGATATTTTGCAGGCAGCCGGCCACTCAGGGCCACAGCCCCTGGAGACAAAGACCGGCCCTTTTCCCTGGGAAAGAAAAGTGGCCAGCCCAGGTTCCTGATGTCAGTTTGTAGGGTTCCCTTAGGACTTTCAGGGCAGCACAGGTTTGAGGTGGGGGCAGGTTGGGTCTGGGACATATCCTCGTCCGTTCGGATATTTTGCAGGCAGCCGGCCACTCAGGGCCACTCAGCTGGCCACAGCCCCTGGAGACAAAGACCGGCCCTTTTCCCTGGGAAAGAAAAGTGGCCAGCCCAGGTTCCTGATGTCAGTTTGTAGGGTTCCCTTAGGACTTTCAGGGCAGCACAGGTTTGAGGTGGGGGCAGGTTGGGTCTGGGACATATCCTCGTCCGTTCGGATATTTTGCAGGCAGCCGGCCACTCAGGGCCACAGCCCCTGGAGACAAAGACCGGCCCTTTTCCCTGGGAAAGAAAAGTGGCCAGCCCAGCTTCCTGATGTCAGTTTGTAGGGTTCCCTTAGGACTTTCAGGGCAGCACAGGTTTGAGGTGGGGGCAGGTTGGGTCTGGGACATATCCTCGTCCGTTCGGATATTTTGCAGGCAGCCGGCCACTCAGGGCCACAGCCCCTGGAGACAAAGACCGGCCCTTTTCCCTGGGAAAGAAAAGTGGCCAGCCCAGCTTCCTGATGTCAGTTTGTAGGGTTCCCTTAGGACTTTCAGGGCAGCACAGGTTTGAGGTGGGGGCAGGTTGGGTCTGGGACATATCCTCGTCCGTTCGGATATTTTGCAGGCAGCCGGCCACTCAGGGCCACAGCCCCTGGAGACAAAGACCGGCCCGTTTCCCTGGGAAAGAAAAGTGGCCAGCCCAGGTTCCTGATGTCAGTTTGTAGGGTTCCCTTGGGACTGTCAGGGCAGCACAGGTTTGAGGTGGGGGCAGGTTGGGTCTGGGACATATCCTCGTCCGTTCGGATATTTTGCAGGCAGCCGGCCACTCAGGGCCACAGCCCCTGGAGACAAAGACCGGCCCTTTTCCCTGGGAAAGAAAAGTGGCCAGCCCAGGTTCCTGATGTCAGTTTGTAGGGTTCCCTTAGGACTTTCAGGGCAGCACAGGTTTGAGGTGGGGGCAGGTTGGGTCTGGGACATATCCTCGTCCGTTCGGATATTTTGCAGGCAGCCGGCCACTCAGGGCCACTCAGCTGGCCACAGCCCCTGGAGACAAAGACCGGCCCTTTTCCCTGGGAAAGACAAGTGGCCAGCCCAGGTTCCTGATGTCAGTTTGTAGGGTTCCCTTAGGACTTTCAGGGCAGCACAGGTTTGAGGTGGGGGCAGGTTGGGTCTGGGACATATCCTCGTCCGTTCGGATATTTTGCAGGCAGCCGGCCACTCAGGGCCACAGCCCCTGGAGACAAAGACCGGCCCTTTTCCCTGGGAAAGAAAAGTGGCCAGCCCAGCTTCCTGATGTCACTTTGTAGGGTTCCCTTAGGACTTTCAGGGCAGCACAGGTTTGAGGTGGGGGCAGGTTGGGTCTGGGACATATCCTCGTCCGTTCGGATATTTTGCAGGCAGCCGGCCACTCAGGGCCACAGCCCCTGGAGACAAAGACCGGCCCTTTTCCCTGGGAAAGAAAAGTGGCCAGCCCAGGTTCCTGATGTCAGTTTGTAGGGTTCCCTTAGGACTTTCAGGGCAGCACAGGTTTGAGGTGGGGGCAGGTTGGGTCTGGGACATATCCTCGTCCGTTCGGATATTTTGCAGGCAGCCGGCCACTCAGGGCCACAGCCCCTGGAGACAAAGACCGGCCCTTTTCCCTGGGAAAGAAAAGTGGCCAGCCCAGCTTCCTGATGTCACTTTGTAGGGTTCCCTTAGGACTTTCAGGGCAGCACAGGTTTGAGGTGGGGGCAGGTTGGGTCTGGGACATATCCTCGTCCGTTCGGATATTTTGCAGGCAGCCGGCCACTCAGGGCCACAGCCCCTGGAGACAAAGACCGGCCCTTTTCCCTGGGAAAGAAAAGTGGCCAGCCCAGCTTCCTGATGTCAGTTTGTAGGGTTCCCTTAGGACTTTCAGGGCAGCACAGGTTTGAGGTGGGGGCAGGTTGGGTCTGGGACATATCCTCGTCCGTTCGGATATTTTGCAGGCAGCCGGCCACTCAGGGCCACTCAGCTGGCCACAGCCCCTGGAGACAAAGACCGGCCCTTTTCCCTGGGAAAGACAAGTGGCCAGCCCAGGTTCCTGATGTCAGTTTGTAGGGTTCCCTTAGGACTTTCAGGCCAGCACAGGTTTGAGGTGGGGGCAGGTTGGGTCTGGGACATATCCTCGTCCGTTCGGATATTTTGCAGGCAGCCGGCCACTCAGGGCCACAGCCCCTGGAGACAAAGACCGGCCCTTTTCCCTGGGAAAGAAAAGTGGCCAGCCCAGCTTCCTGATGTCACTTTGTAGGGTTCCCTTAGGACTTTCAGGGCAGCACAGGTTTGAGGTGGGGGCAGGTTGGGTCTGGGACATATCCCCGTCCGTTCGGATATTTTGCAGGCAGCCGGCCACTCAGGGCCACAGCCCCTGGAGACAAAGACCGGCCCTTTTCCCTGGGAAAGAAAAGTGGCCAGCCCAGCTTCCTGATGTCAGTTTGTAGGGTTCCCTTAGGACTTTCAGGGCAGCACAGGTTTGAGGTGGGGGCAGGTTGGGTCTGGGACATATCCTCGTCCGTTCGGATATTTTGCAGGCAGCCGGCCACTCAGGGCCACAGCCCCTGGAGACAAAGACCGGCCCTTTTCCCTGGGAAAGAAAAGTGGCCAGCCCCGCTTCCTGATGTCAGTTTGTAGGGTTCCCTTAGGACTTTCAGGGCAGCACAGGTTTGAGGTGGGGGCAGGTTGGGTCTGGGACATATCCTCGTCCGTTCGGATATTTTGCAGGCAGCCGGCCACTCAGGGCCACAGCCCCTGGAGACAAAGACCGGCCCTTTTCCCTGGGAAAGAAAAGTGGCCAGCCCAGGTTCCTGATGTCAGTTTGTAGGGTTCCCTTAGGACTTTCAGGGCAGCACAGGTTTGAGGTGGGGGCAGGTTGGGTCTGGGACATATCCTCGTCCGTTCGGATATTTTGCAGGCAGCCGGCCACTCAGGGCCACTCAGGGCCACAGCCCCTGGAGACAAAGACCGGCCCTTTTCCCTGGGAAAGAAAAGTGGCCAGCCCAGGTTCCTGATGTCAGTTTGTAGGGTTCCCTTAGGACTTTCAGGGCAGCACAGGTTTGAGGTGGGGGCAGGTTGGGTCTGGGACATATCCTCTTCCGTTCGGATATTTTGCAGGCAGCCGGCCACTCAGCTGGCCACAGCCCCTGGAGACAAAGACCGGCCCTTTTCCCTGGGAAAGAAAAGTGGCCAGCCCAGCTTCCTGATGTCAGTTTGTAGGGTTCCCTTAGGACTTTCAGGCCAGCACAGGTTTGAGGTGGGGGCAGGTTGGGTCTGGGACATATCCTCGTCCGTTCGGATATTTTGCAGGCAGCCGGCCACTCAGGGCCACAGCCCCTGGAGACAAAGACCGGCCCTTTTCCCTGGGAAAGAAAAGTGGCCAGCCCAGCTTCCTGATGTCAGTTTGTAGGGTTCCCTTAGGACTTTCAGGGCAGCACAGGTTTGAGGTGGGGGCAGGTTGGGTCTGGGACATATCCTCGTCCGTTCGGATATTTTGCAGGCAGCCGGCCACTCAGGGCCACAGCCCCTGGAGACAAAGACCGGCCCTTTTCCCTGGGAAAGAAAAGTGGCCAGCCCAGGTTCCTGATGTCAGTTTGTAGGGTTCCCTTAGGACTTTCAGGGCAGCACAGGTTTGAGGTGGGGGCAGGTTGGGTCTGGGACATATCCTCGTCCGTTCGGATATTTTGCAGGCAGCCGGCCACTCAGGGCCACAGCCCCTGGAGACAAAGACCGGCCCTTTTCCCTGGGAAAGAAAAGTGGCCAGCCCAGCTTCCTGATGTCAGTTTGTAGGGTTCCCTTAGGACTTTCAGGGCAGCACAGGTTTGAGGTGGGGGCAGGTTGGGTCTGGGACATATCCTCGTCCGTTCGGATATTTTGCAGGCAGCCGGCCACTCAGGGCCACAGCCCCTGGAGACAAACACCGGCCCTTTTCCCTGGGAAAGAAAAGTTGCCAGCCCAGGTTCCTGATGTCAGTTTGTAGGGTTCCCTTAGGACTTTCAGGGCAGCACAGGTTTGAGGTGGGGGCAGGTTGGGTCTGGGACATATCCTCGTCCGTTCGGATATTTTGCAGGCAGCCGGCCACTCAGGGCCACTCAGCTGGCCACAGCCCCTGGAGACAAAGACCGGCCCTTTTCCCTGGGAAAGAAAAGTGGCCAGCCCAGGTTCCTGATGTCAGTTTGTAGGGTTCCCTTAGGACTGTCAGGGCAGCACAGGTTTGAGGTGGGGGCAGGTTGGGTCTGGGACATATCCTCGTCCGTTCGGATATTTTGCAGGCAGCCGGCCACTCAGGGCCACAGCCCCTGGAGACAAAGACCGGCCCTTTTCCCTGGGAAAGAAAAGTGGCCAGCCCAGCTTCCTGATGTCAGTTTGTAGGGTTCCCTTAGGACTTTCAGGGCAGCACAGGTTTGAGGTGGGGGCAGGTTGGGTCTGGGACATATCCTCGTCCGTTCGGATATTTTGCAGGCAGCCGGCCACTCAGGGCCACTCAGCTGGCCACAGCCCCTGGAGACAAAGACCGGCCCTTTTCCCTGGGAAAGAAAAGTGGCCAGCCCAGCTTCCTGATGTCAGTTTGTAGGGTTCCCTTAGGACTTTCAGGGCAGCACAGGTTTGAGGTGGGGGCAGGTTGGGTCTGGGACATATCCTCGTCCGTTCGGATATTTTGCAGGCAGCCGGCCACTCAGGGCCACAGCCCCTGGAGACAAAGACCGGCCCTTTTCCCTGGGAAAGAAAAGTGGCCAGCCCAGGTTCCTGATGTCAGTTTGTAGGGTTCCCTTAGGACTTTCAGGGCAGCACAGGTTTGAGGTGGGGGCAGGTTGGGTCTGGGACATATCCTCGTCCGTTCGGATATTTTGCAGGCAGCCGGCCACTCAGGGCCACTCAGCCGGCCACAGCCCCTGGAGACAAAGACCGGCCCTTTTCCCTGGGAAAGAAAAGTGGCCAGCCCAGGTTCCTGATGTCAGTTTGTAGGGTTCCCTTAGGACTTTCAGGGCAGCACAGGTTTGAGGTGGGGGCAGGTTGGGTCTGGGACATATCCTCGTCCGTTCGGATATTTTGCAGGCAGCCGGCCACTCAGGGCCACAGCCCCTGGAGACAAAGACCGGCCCTTTTCCCTGGGAAAGAAAAGTGGCCAGCCCAGCTTCCTGATGTCAGTTTGTAGGGTTCCCTTAGGACTTTCAGGGCAGCACAGGTTTGAGGTGGGGGCAGGTTGGGTCTGGGACATATCCTCGTCCGTTCGGATATTTTGCAGGCAGCCGGCCACTCAGGGCCACAGCCCCTGGAGACAAAGACCGGCCCTTTTCCCTGGGAAAGAAAAGTGGCCAGCCCAGGTTCCTGATGTCAGTTTGTAGGGTTCCCTTAGGACTTTCAGGGCAGCACAGGTTTGAGGTGGGGGCAGGTTGGGTCTGGGACATATCCTCGTCCGTTCGGATATTTTGCAGGCAGCCGGCCACTCAGGGCCACTCAGCTGGCCACAGCCCCTGGAGACAAAGACCGGCCCTTTTCCCTGGGAAAGAAAAGTGGCCAGCCCAGGTTCCTGATGTCAGTTTGTAGGGTTCCCTTAGGACTTTCAGGGCAGCACAGGTTTGAGGTGGGGGCAGGTTGGGTCTGGGACATATCCTCGTCCGTTCGGATATTTTGCAGGCAGCCGGCCACTCAGGGCCACAGCCCCTGGAGACAAAGACCGGCCCTTTTCCCTGGGAAAGAAAAGTGGCCAGCCCAGCTTCCTGATGTCAGTTTGTAGGGTTCCCTTAGGACTTTCAGGGCAGCACAGGTTTGAGGTGGGGGCAGGTTGGGTCTGGGACATATCCTCGTCCGTTCGGATATTTTGCAGGCAGCCGGCCACTCAGGGCCACAGCCCCTGGAGACAAAGACCGGCCCTTTTCCCTGGGAAAGAAAAGTGGCCAGCCCAGCTTCCTGATGTCAGTTTGTAGGGTTCCCTTAGGACTTTCAGGGCAGCACAGGTTTGAGGTGGGGGCAGGTTGGGTCTGGGACATATCCTCGTCCGTTCGGATATTTTGCAGGCAGCCGGCCACTCAGGGCCACAGCCCCTGGAGACAAAGACCGGCCCGTTTCCCTGGGAAAGAAAAGTGGCCAGCCCAGGTTCCTGATGTCAGTTTGTAGGGTTCCCTTGGGACTGTCAGGGCAGCACAGGTTTGAGGTGGGGGCAGGTTGGGTCTGGGACATATCCTCGTCCGTTCGGATATTTTGCAGGCAGCCGGCCACTCAGGGCCACAGCCCCTGGAGACAAAGACCGGCCCTTTTCCCTGGGAAAGAAAAGTGGCCAGCCCAGGTTCCTGATGTCAGTTTGTAGGGTTCCCTTAGGACTTTCAGGGCAGCACAGGTTTGAGGTGGGGGCAGGTTGGGTCTGGGACATATCCTCGTCCGTTCGGATATTTTGCAGGCAGCCGGCCACTCAGGGCCACTCAGCTGGCCACAGCCCCTGGAGACAAAGACCGGCCCTTTTCCCTGGGAAAGACAAGTGGCCAGCCCAGGTTCCTGATGTCAGTTTGTAGGGTTCCCTTAGGACTTTCAGGGCAGCACAGGTTTGAGGTGGGGGCAGGTTGGGTCTGGGACATATCCTCGTCCGTTCGGATATTTTGCAGGCAGCCGGCCACTCAGGGCCACAGCCCCTGGAGACAAAGACCGGCCCTTTTCCCTGGGAAAGAAAAGTGGCCAGCCCAGCTTCCTGATGTCACTTTGTAGGGTTCCCTTAGGACTTTCAGGGCAGCACAGGTTTGAGGTGGGGGCAGGTTGGGTCTGGGACATATCCTCGTCCGTTCGGATATTTTGCAGGCAGCCGGCCACTCAGGGCCACAGCCCCTGGAGACAAAGACCGGCCCTTTTCCCTGGGAAAGAAAAGTGGCCAGCCCAGGTTCCTGATGTCAGTTTGTAGGGTTCCCTTAGGACTTTCAGGGCAGCACAGGTTTGAGGTGGGGGCAGGTTGGGTCTGGGACATATCCTCGTCCGTTCGGATATTTTGCAGGCAGCCGGCCACTCAGGGCCACAGCCCCTGGAGACAAAGACCGGCCCTTTTCCCTGGGAAAGAAAAGTGGCCAGCCCAGCTTCCTGATGTCACTTTGTAGGGTTCCCTTAGGACTTTCAGGGCAGCACAGGTTTGAGGTGGGGGCAGGTTGGGTCTGGGACATATCCTCGTCCGTTCGGATATTTTGCAGGCAGCCGGCCACTCAGGGCCACAGCCCCTGGAGACAAAGACCGGCCCTTTTCCCTGGGAAAGAAAAGTGGCCAGCCCAGCTTCCTGATGTCAGTTTGTAGGGTTCCCTTAGGACTTTCAGGGCAGCACAGGTTTGAGGTGGGGGCAGGTTGGGTCTGGGACATATCCTCGTCCGTTCGGATATTTTGCAGGCAGCCGGCCACTCAGGGCCACTCAGCTGGCCACAGCCCCTGGAGACAAAGACCGGCCCTTTTCCCTGGGAAAGACAAGTGGCCAGCCCAGGTTCCTGATGTCAGTTTGTAGGGTTCCCTTAGGACTTTCAGGCCAGCACAGGTTTGAGGTGGGGGCAGGTTGGGTCTGGGACATATCCTCGTCCGTTCGGATATTTTGCAGGCAGCCGGCCACTCAGGGCCACAGCCCCTGGAGACAAAGACCGGCCCTTTTCCCTGGGAAAGAAAAGTGGCCAGCCCAGCTTCCTGATGTCACTTTGTAGGGTTCCCTTAGGACTTTCAGGGCAGCACAGGTTTGAGGTGGGGGCAGGTTGGGTCTGGGACATATCCCCGTCCGTTCGGATATTTTGCAGGCAGCCGGCCACTCAGGGCCACAGCCCCTGGAGACAAAGACCGGCCCTTTTCCCTGGGAAAGAAAAGTGGCCAGCCCAGCTTCCTGATGTCAGTTTGTAGGGTTCCCTTAGGACTTTCAGGGCAGCACAGGTTTGAGGTGGGGGCAGGTTGGGTCTGGGACATATCCTCGTCCGTTCGGATATTTTGCAGGCAGCCGGCCACTCAGGGCCACAGCCCCTGGAGACAAAGACCGGCCCTTTTCCCTGGGAAAGAAAAGTGGCCAGCCCCGCTTCCTGATGTCAGTTTGTAGGGTTCCCTTAGGACTTTCAGGGCAGCACAGGTTTGAGGTGGGGGCAGGTTGGGTCTGGGACATATCCTCGTCCGTTCGGATATTTTGCAGGCAGCCGGCCACTCAGGGCCACAGCCCCTGGAGACAAAGACCGGCCCTTTTCCCTGGGAAAGAAAAGTGGCCAGCCCAGGTTCCTGATGTCAGTTTGTAGGGTTCCCTTAGGACTTTCAGGGCAGCACAGGTTTGAGGTGGGGGCAGGTTGGGTCTGGGACATATCCTCGTCCGTTCGGATATTTTGCAGGCAGCCGGCCACTCAGGGCCACTCAGGGCCACAGCCCCTGGAGACAAAGACCGGCCCTTTTCCCTGGGAAAGAAAAGTGGCCAGCCCAGGTTCCTGATGTCAGTTTGTAGGGTTCCCTTAGGACTTTCAGGGCAGCACAGGTTTGAGGTGGGGGCAGGTTGGGTCTGGGACATATCCTCTTCCGTTCGGATATTTTGCAGGCAGCCGGCCACTCAGCTGGCCACAGCCCCTGGAGACAAAGACCGGCCCTTTTCCCTGGGAAAGAAAAGTGGCCAGCCCAGCTTCCTGATGTCAGTTTGTAGGGTTCCCTTAGGACTTTCAGGCCAGCACAGGTTTGAGGTGGGGGCAGGTTGGGTCTGGGACATATCCTCGTCCGTTCGGATATTTTGCAGGCAGCCGGCCACTCAGGGCCACAGCCCCTGGAGACAAAGACCGGCCCTTTTCCCTGGGAAAGAAAAGTGGCCAGCCCAGCTTCCTGATGTCAGTTTGTAGGGTTCCCTTAGGACTTTCAGGGCAGCACAGGTTTGAGGTGGGGGCAGGTTGGGTCTGGGACATATCCTCGTCCGTTCGGATATTTTGCAGGCAGCCGGCCACTCAGGGCCACAGCCCCTGGAGACAAAGACCGGCCCTTTTCCCTGGGAAAGAAAAGTGGCCAGCCCAGGTTCCTGATGTCAGTTTGTAGGGTTCCCTTAGGACTTTCAGGGCAGCACAGGTTTGAGGTGGGGGCAGGTTGGGTCTGGGACATATCCTCGTCCGTTCGGATATTTTGCAGGCAGCCGGCCACTCAGGGCCACAGCCCCTGGAGACAAAGACCGGCCCTTTTCCCTGGGAAAGAAAAGTGGCCAGCCCAGCTTCCTGATGTCAGTTTGTAGGGTTCCCTTAGGACTTTCAGGGCAGCACAGGTTTGAGGTGGGGGCAGGTTGGGTCTGGGACATATCCTCGTCCGTTCGGATATTTTGCAGGCAGCCGGCCACTCAGGGCCACAGCCCCTGGAGACAAACACCGGCCCTTTTCCCTGGGAAAGAAAAGTTGCCAGCCCAGGTTCCTGATGTCAGTTTGTAGGGTTCCCTTAGGACTTTCAGGGCAGCACAGGTTTGAGGTGGGGGCAGGTTGGGTCTGGGACATATCCTCGTCCGTTCGGATATTTTGCAGGCAGCCGGCCACTCAGGGCCACTCAGCTGGCCACAGCCCCTGGAGACAAAGACCGGCCCTTTTCCCTGGGAAAGAAAAGTGGCCAGCCCAGGTTCCTGATGTCAGTTTGTAGGGTTCCCTTAGGACTGTCAGGGCAGCACAGGTTTGAGGTGGGGGCAGGTTGGGTCTGGGACATATCCTCGTCCGTTCGGATATTTTGCAGGCAGCCGGCCACTCAGGGCCACAGCCCCTGGAGACAAAGACCGGCCCTTTTCCCTGGGAAAGAAAAGTGGCCAGCCCAGCTTCCTGATGTCAGTTTGTAGGGTTCCCTTAGGACTTTCAGGGCAGCACAGGTTTGAGGTGGGGGCAGGTTGGGTCTGGGACATATCCTCGTCCGTTCGGATATTTTGCAGGCAGCCGGCCACTCAGGGCCACTCAGCTGGCCACAGCCCCTGGAGACAAAGACCGGCCCTTTTCCCTGGGAAAGAAAAGTGGCCAGCCCAGCTTCCTGATGTCAGTTTGTAGGGTTCCCTTAGGACTTTCAGGGCAGCACAGGTTTGAGGTGGGGGCAGGTTGGGTCTGGGACATATCCTCGTCCGTTCGGATATTTTGCAGGCAGCCGGCCACTCAGGGCCACAGCCCCTGGAGACAAAGACCGGCCCTTTTCCCTGGGAAAGAAAAGTGGCCAGCCCAGGTTCCTGATGTCAGTTTGTAGGGTTCCCTTAGGACTTTCAGGGCAGCACAGGTTTGAGGTGGGGGCAGGTTGGGTCTGGGACATATCCTCGTCCGTTCGGATATTTTGCAGGCAGCCGGCCACTCAGGGCCACTCAGCCGGCCACAGCCCCTGGAGACAAAGACCGGCCCTTTTCCCTGGGAAAGAAAAGTGGCCAGCCCAGGTTCCTGATGTCAGTTTGTAGGGTTCCCTTAGGACTTTCAGGGCAGCACAGGTTTGAGGTGGGGGCAGGTTGGGTCTGGGACATATCCTCGTCCGTTCGGATATTTTGCAGGCAGCCGGCCACTCAGGGCCACAGCCCCTGGAGACAAAGACCGGCCCTTTTCCCTGGGAAAGAAAAGTGGCCAGCCCAGCTTCCTGATGTCAGTTTGTAGGGTTCCCTTAGGACTTTCAGGGCAGCACAGGTTTGAGGTGGGGGCAGGTTGGGTCTGGGACATATCCTCGTCCGTTCGGATATTTTGCAGGCAGCCGGCCACTCAGGGCCACAGCCCCTGGAGACAAAGACCGGCCCTTTTCCCTGGGAAAGAAAAGTGGCCAGCCCAGGTTCCTGATGTCAGTTTGTAGGGTTCCCTTAGGACTTTCAGGGCAGCACAGGTTTGAGGTGGGGGCAGGTTGGGTCTGGGACATATCCTCGTCCGTTCGGATATTTTGCAGGCAGCCGGCCACTCAGCTGGCCACAGCCCCTGGAGACAAAGACCGGCCCTTTTCCCTGGGAAAGAAAAGTGGCCAGCCCAGGTTCCTGATGTCAGTTTGTAGGGTTCCCTTAGGACTTTCAGGGCAGCACAGGTTTGAGGTGGGGGCAGGTTGGGTCTGGGACATATCCTCGTCCGTTCGGATATTTTGCAGGCAGCCGGCCACTCAGGGCCACTCAGCTGGCCACAGCCCCTGGAGACAAAGACCGGCCCTTTTCCCTGGGAAAGAAAAGTGGCCAGCCCAGGTTCCTGATGTCAGTTTGTAGGGTTCCCTTAGGACTTTCAGGGCAGCACAGGTTTGAGGTGGGGGCAGGTTGGGTCTGGGACATATCCTCGTCCGTTCGGATATTTTGCAGGCAGCCGGCCACTCAGGGCCACAGCCCCTGGAGACAAAGACCGGCCCTTTTCCCTGGGAAAGAAAAGTGGCCAGCCCAGGTTCCTGATGTCAGTTTGTAGGGTTCCCTTAGGACTTTCAGGGCAGCACAGGTTTGAGGTGGGGGCAGGTTGGGTCTGGGACATATCCTCGTCCGTTCGGATATTTTGCAGGCAGCCGGCCACTCAGGGCCACAGCCCCTGGAGACAAAGACCGGCCCTTTTCCCTGGGAAAGAAAAGTTGCCAGCCCAGGTTCCTGATGTCAGTTTGTAGGGTTCCCTTGGGACTTTCAGGGCAGCACAGGTTTGAGGTGGGGGCAGGTTGGGTCTGGGACATATGCTCGTCCGTTCAGATATTTTGCAGGCAGCCGGCCACTCAGGGCCACTCAGCCAGCCACAGCCCCTGGAGACAAAGACCGGCCCTTTTCCCTGGGAAAGAAAAGTGGCCAGCCCAGCTTCCTGATGTCAGTTTGTAGGGTTCCCTTAGGGCTTTCAGGGCAGCACAGGTTTGAGGTGGGGGCAGGTTGGGTCTGGGACATATCCTCGTCCGTTCGGATATTTTGCAGGCAGCCGGCCACTCAGGGCCACAGCCCCTGGAGACAAAGACCGGCCCTTTTCCCTGGGAAAGAAAAGTGGCCAGCCCAGGTTCCTGATGTCAGTTTGTATGGTTCCCTTGGGACTGTCAGGGCAGCACCGGTTTGAGGTGGGGGCAGGTTGGGTCTGGGACATATCCTCGTCCGTTCGGATATTTTGCAGGCAGCCGGCCACTCAGGGCCACAGCCCCTGGAGACAAAGACCGGCCCTTTTCCCTGGGAAAGAAAAGTGGCCAGCCCAGCTTCCTGATGTCAGTTTGTAGGGTTCCCTTAGGACTTTCAGGGCAGCACAGGTTTGAGGTGGGGGCAGGTTGGGTCTGGGACATATCCTCGTCCGTTCGGATATTTTGCAGGCAGCCGGCCACTCAGGGCCACTCAGCTGACCACAGCCCCTGGAGACAAAGACCGGCCCTTTTCCCTGGGAAAGAAAAGTGGCCAGCCCAGGTTCCTGATGTCAGTTTGTAGGGTTCCCTTGGGACTGTCAGGGCAGCACAGGTTTGAGGTGGGGGCAGGTTGGGTCTGGGACATATCCTCGTCCGTTCGGATATTTTGCAGGCAGCCGGGCCACTCAGGGCCACAGCCCCTGGAGACAAAGACCGGCCCTTTTCCCTGGGAAAGAAAAGTGGCCAGCCCAGGTTCCTGATGTCAGTTTGTAGGGTTCCCTTAGGACTTTCAGGGCAGCACAGGTTTGAGGTGGGGGCAGGTTGGGTCTGGGACATATCCTCGTCCGTTCGGATATTTTGCAGGCAGCCGGCCACTCAGGGCCACAGCCCCTGGAGACAAAGACCGGCCCTTTTCCCTGGGAAAGAAAAGTGGCCAGCCCAGGTTCCTGATGTCAGTTTGTAGGGTTCCCTTAGGACTTTCAGGGCAGCACAGGTTTGAGGTGGGGGCAGGTTGGGTCTGGGACATATCCTCGTCCGTTCGGATATTTTGCAGGCAGCCGGCCACTCAGGGCCACAGCCCCTGGAGACAAAGACCGGCCCTTTTCCCTGGGAAAGAAAAGTGGCCAGCCCAGGTTCCTGATGTCAGTTTGTAGGGTTCCCTTAGGACTTTCAGGGCAGCACAGGTTTGAGGTGGGGGCAGGTTGGGTCTGGGACATATCCTCGTCCGTTCGGATATTTTGCAGGCAGCCGGCCACTCAGGGCCACAGCCCCTGGAGACAAAGACCGGCCCTTTTCCCTGGGAAAGAAAAGTGGCCAGCCCAGGTTCCTGATGTCAGTTTGTAGGGTTCCCTTAGGACTTTCAGGGCAGCACAGGTTTGAGGTGGGGGCAGGTTGGGTCTGGGACATATCCTCGTCCGTTCGGATATTTTGCAGGCAGCCGGCCACTCAGGGCCACTCAGCTGGCCACAGCCCCTGGAGACAAAGACCGGCCCTTTTCCCTGGGAAAGAAAAGTGGCCAGCCCAGGTTCCTGATGTCAGTTTGTAGGGTTCCCTTAGGACTTTCAGGGCAGCACAGGTTTGAGGTGGGGGCAGGTTGGGTCTGGGACATATCCTCGTCCGTTCGGATATTTTGCAGGCAGCCGGCCACTCAGGGCCACAGCCCCTGGAGACAAAGACCGGCCCTTTTCCCTGGGAAAGAAAAGTGGCCAGCCCAGGTTCCTGATGTCAGTTTGTAGGGTTCCCTTAGGACTTTCAGGGCAGCACAGGTTTGAGGTGGGGGCAGGTTGGGTCTGGGACATATCCTCGTCCGTTCGGATATTTTGCAGGCAGCCGGCCACTCAGGGCCACAGCCCCTGGAGACAAAGACCGGCCCTTTTCCCTGGGAAAGAAAAGTTGCCAGCCCAGGTTCCTGATGTCAGTTTGTAGGGTTCCCTTGGGACTTTCAGGGCAGCACAGGTTTGAGGTGGGGGCAGGTTGGGTCTGGGACATATCCTCGTCCGTTCAGATATTTTGCAGGCAGCCGGCCACTCAGGGCCACTCAGCCGGCCACAGCCCCTGGAGACAAAGACCGGCCCTTTTCCCTGGGAAAGAAAAGTGGCCAGCCCAGGTTCCTGATGTCAGTTTGTAGGGTTCCCTTAGGACTTTCAGGGCAGCACAGTTTTGAGGTGGGGGCAGGTTGGGTCTGGGACATATCCTCGTCCGTTCGGATATTTTGCAGGCAGCCGGCCACTCAGGGCCACAGCCCCTGGAGACAAAGACCGGCCCTTTTCCCTGGGAAAGAAAAGTGGCCAGCCCAGCTTCCTGATGTCAGTTTGTAGGGTTCCCTTAGGACTTTCAGGGCAGCACAGGTTTGAGGTGGGGGCAGGTTGGGTCTGGGACATATCCTCGTCCGTTCGGATATTTTGCAGGCAGCCGGCCACTCAGGGCCACAGCCCCTGGAGACAAAGACCGGCCCTTTTCCCTGGGAAAGAAAAGTGGCCAGCCCAGGTTCCTGATGTCAGTTTGTATGGTTCCCTTGGGACTGTCAGGGCAGCACCGGTTTGAGGTGGGGGCAGGTTGGGTCTGGGACATATCCTCGTCCGTTCGGATATTTTGCAGGCAGCCGGCCACTCAGGGCCACAGCCCCTGGAGACAAAGACCGGCCCTTTTCCCTGGGAAAGAAAAGTGGCCAGCCCAGGTTCCTGATGTCAGTTTGTAGGGTTCCCTTAGGACTTTCAGGGCAGCACAGGTTTGAGGTGGGGGCAGGTTGGGTCTGGGACATATCCTCGTCCGTTCGGATATTTTGCAGGCAGCCGGCCACTCAGGGCCACTCAGCTGACCACAGCCCCTGGAGACAAAGACCGGCCCTTTTCCCTGGGAAAGAAAAGTGGCCAGCCCAGGTTCCTGATGTCAGTTTGTAGGGTTCCCTTGGGACTGTCAGGGCAGCACAGGTTTGAGGTGGGGGCAGGTTGGGTCTGGGACATATCCTCGTCCGTTCGGATATTTTGCAGGCAGCCGGGCCACTCAGGGCCACAGCCCCTGGAGACAAAGACCGGCCCTTTTCCCTGGGAAAGAAAAGTGGCCAGCCCAGCTTCCTGATGTCAGTTTGTAGGGTTCCCTTAGGACTTTCAGGGCAGCACAGGTTTGAGGTGGGGGCAGGTTGGGTCTGGGACATATCCTCGTCCGTTCGGATATTTTGCAGGCAGCCGGCCACTCAGGGCCACTCAGCTGGCCACAGCCCCTGGAGACAAAGACCGGCCCTTTTCCCTGGGAAAGAAAAGTGGCCAGCCCAGGTTCCTGATGTCAGTTTGTAGGGTTCCCTTAGGACTTTCAGGGCAGCACAGGTTTGAGGTGGGGGCAGGTTGGGTCTGGGACATATCCCCGTCCGTTCGGATATTTTGCAGGCAGCCGGCCACTCAGGGCCACAGCCCCTGGAGACAAAGACCGGCCCTTTTCCCTGGGAAAGAAAAGTGGCCAGCCCAGCTTCCTGATGTCAGTTTGTAGGGTTCCCTTAGGACTTTCAGGGCAGCACAGGTTTGAGGTGGGGGCAGGTTGGGTCTGGGACATATCCTCGTCCGTTCGGATATTTTGCAGGCAGCCGGCCACTCAGGGCCACAGCCCCTGGAGACAAAGACCGGCCCTTTTCCCTGGGAAAGAAAAGTGGCCAGCCCAGGTTCCTGATGTCAGTTTGTAGGGTTCCCTTAGGACTTTCAGGGCAGCACAGGTTTGAGGTGGGGGCAGGTTGGGTCTGGGACATATCCTCGTCCGTTCGGATATTTTGCAGGCAGCCGGCCACTCAGGGCCACTCAGCCGGCCACAGCCCCTGGAGACAAAGACCGGCCCTTTTCCCTGGGAAAGAAAAGTGGCCAGCCCAGGTTCCTGATGTCAGTTTGTAGGGTTCCCTTAGGACTTTCAGGGCAGCACAGGTTTGAGGTGGGGGCAGGTTGGGTCTGGGACATATCCTCGTCCGTTCGGATATTTTGCAGGCAGCCGGCCACTCAGGGCCACAGCCCCTGGAGACAAAGACCGGCCCTTTTCCCTGGGAAAGAAAAGTGGCCAGCCCAGCTTCCTGATGTCAGTTTGTAGGGTTCCCTTAGGACTTTCAGGGCAGCACAGGTTTGAGGTGGGGGCAGGTTGGGTCTGGGACATATCCTCGTCCGTTCGGATATTTTGCAGGCAGCCGGCCACTCAGGGCCACAGCCCCTGGAGACAAAGACCGGCCCTTTTCCCTGGGAAAGAAAAGTGGCCAGCCCAGGTTCCTGATGTCAGTTTGTAGGGTTCCCTTAGGACTTTCAGGGCAGCACAGGTTTGAGGTGGGGGCAGGTTGGGTCTGGGACATATCCTCGTCCGTTCGGATATTTTGCAGGCAGCCGGCCACTCAGGGCCACAGCCCCTGGAGACAAAGACCGGCCCTTTTCCCTGGGAAAGAAAAGTGGCCAGCCCAGGTTCCTGATGTCAGTTTGTAGGGTTCCCTTGGGACTGTCAGGGCAGCACAGGTTTGAGGTGGGGGCAGGTTGGGTCTGGGACATATCCTCGTCCGTTCGGATATTTTGCAGGCAGCCGGCCACTCAGGGCCACAGCCCCTGGAGACAAAGACCGGCCCTTTTCCCTGGGAAAGAAAAGTGGCCAGCCCAGGTTCCTGATGTCAGTTTGTAGGGTTCCCTTAGGACTTTCAGGGCAGCACAGGTTTGAGGTGGGGGCAGGTTGGGTCTGGGACATATCCTCGTCCGTTCGGATATTTTGCAGGCAGCCGGCCACTCAGGGCCACTCAGGGCCACAGCCCCTGGAGACAAAGACCGGCCCTTTTCCCTGGGAAAGAAAAGTGGCCAGCCCAGGTTCCTGATGTCAGTTTGTAGGGTTCCCTTAGGACTTTCAGGGCAGCACAGGTTTGAGGTGGGGGCAGGTTGGGTCTGGGACATATCCTCGTCCGTTCGGATATTTTGCAGGCAGCCGGCCACTCAGGGCCACAGCCCCTGGAGACAAAGACCGGCCCTTTTCCCTGGGAAAGAAAAGTGGCCAGCCCAGCTTCCTGATGTCAGTTTTTAGGGTTCCCTTAGGACTTTCAGGGCAGCACAGGTTTGAGGTGGGGGCAGGTTGGGTCTGGGACATATCCTCGTCCGTTCGGATATTTTGCAGGCAGCCGGCCACTCAGGGCCACAGCCCCTGGAGACAAAGACCGGCCCTTTTCCCTGGGAAAGAAAAGTGGCCAGCCCAGCTTCCTGATGTCAGTTTGTAGGGTTCCCTTGGGACTTTCAGGGCAGCACAGGTTTGAGGTGGGGGCAGGTTGGGTCTGGGACATATCCTCGTCCGTTCAGATATTTTGCAGGCAGCCGGCCACTCAGGGCCACTCAGCCGGCCACAGCCCCTGGAGACAAACACCGGCCCTTTTCCCTGGGAAAGAAAAGTGGCCAGCCCAGCTTCCTGATGTCAGTTTGTAGGGTTCCCTTAGGACTTTCAGGGCAGCACAGTTTTGAGGTGGGGGCAGGTTGGGTCTGGGACATATCCTCGTCCGTTCGGATATTTTGCAGGCAGCCGGCCACTCAGGGCCACAGCCCCTGGAGACAAAGACCGGCCCTTTTCCCTGGGAAAGAAAAGTGGCCGGCCCAGCTTCCTGATGTCAGTTTGTAGGGTTCCCTTAGGACTTTCAATGCAGCACAGGTTTGAGGTGGGGGCAGGTTGGGTCTGGGACATATCCTCGTCCGTTCAGATATTTTGCAGGCAGCCGGCCACTCAGGGCCACTCAGCCGGCCACAGCCCCTGGAGACAAACACCGGCCCTTTTCCCTGGGAAAGAAAAGTGGCCAGCCCAGGTTCCTGATGTCAGTTTGTAGGGTTCCCTTAGGACTTTCAGGGCAGCACAGTTTTGAGGTGGGGGCAGGTTGGGTCTGGGACATATCCTCGTCCGTTCGGATATTTTGCAGGCAGCCGGCCACTCAGGGCCACAGCCCCTGGAGACAAAGACCGGCCCTTTTCCCTGGGAAAGAAAAGTGGCCAGCCCAGGTTCCTGATGTCAGTTTGTAGGGTTCCCTTGGGACTTTCAGGGCAGCACAGGTTTGAGGTGGGGGCAGGTTGGGTCTGGGACATATCCTCGTCCGTTCGGATATTTTGCAGGCAGCCGGCCACTCAGGGCCACAGCCCCTGGAGACAAAGACCGGCCCTTTTCCCTGGGAAAGAAAAGTGGCCAGCCCAGGTTCCTGATGTCAGTTTGTAGGGTTCCCTTGGGACTGTCAGGGCAGCACAGGTTTGAGGTGGGGGCAGGTTGGGTCTGGGACATATCCTCGTCCGTTCGGATATTTTGCAGGCAGCCGGCCACTCAGGGCCACAGCCCCTGGAGACAAAGACCGGCCCTTTTCCCTGGGAAAGAAAAGTGGCCAGCCCAGGTTCCTGATGTCAGTTTGTAGGGTTCCCTTAGGACTTTCAGGGCAGCACAGGTTTGAGGTGGGGGCAGGTTGGGTCTGGGACATATCCTCGTCCGTTCGGATATTTTGCAGGCAGCCGGCCACTCAGGGCCACAGCCCCTGGAGACAAAGACCGGCCCTTTTCCCTGGGAAAGAAAAGTGGCCAGCCCAGGTTCCTGATGTCAGTTTGTAGGGTTCCCTTGGGACTGTCAGGGCAGCACAGGTTTGAGGTGGGGGCAGGTTGGGTCTGGGACATATCCTCGTCCGTTCGGATATTTTGCAGGCAGCCGGCCACTCAGGGCCACAGCCCCTGGAGACAAAGACCGGCCCTTTTCCCTGGGAAAGAAAAGTGGCCAGCCCAGGTTCCTGATGTCAGTTTGTAGGGTTCCCTTAGGACTTTCAGGGCAGCACAGGTTTGAGGTGGGGGCAGGTTGGGTCTGGGACATATCCTCGTCCGTTCAGATATTTTGCAGGCAGCCGGCCACTCAGGGCCACTCAGCCGGCCACAGCCCCTGGAGACAAACACCGGCCCTTTTCCCTGGGAAAGAAAAGTGGCCAGCCCAGGTTCCTGATGTCAGTTTGTAGGGTTCCCTTAGGACTTTCAGGGCAGCACAGTTTTGAGGTGGGGGCAGGTTGGGTCTGGGACATATCCTCGTCCGTTCGGATATTTTGCAGGCAGCCGGCCACTCAGGGCCACAGCCCCTGGAGACAAAGACCGGCCCTTTTCCCTGGGAAAGAAAAGTGGCCAGCCCAGCTTCCTGATGTCAGTTTGTAGGGTTCCCTTGGGACTTTCAGGGCAGCACAGGTTTGAGGTGGGGGCAGGTTGGGTCTGGGACATATCCTCGTCCGTTCGGATATTTTGCAGGCAGCCGGCCACTCAGGGCCACAGCCCCTGGAGACAAAGACCGGCCCTTTTCCCTGGGAAAGAAAAGTGGCCAGCCCAGGTTCCTGATGTCAGTTTGTAGGGTTCCCTTAGGACTTTCAGGGCAGCACAGGTTTGAGGTGGGGGCAGGTTGGGTCTGGGACATATCCTCGTCCGTTCGGATATTTTGCAGGCAGCCGGCCACTCAGGGCCACTCAGGGCCACAGCCCCTGGAGACAAAGACCGGCCCTTTTCCCTGGGAAAGAAAAGTGGCCGGCCCAGCTTCTAGATGTCAGTTTGTAGGGTTCCCTTAGGACTTTCAGGGCAGCACAGGTTTGAGGTGGGGGCAGGTTGGGTCTGGGACATATCCTCGTCCGTTCGGATATTTTGCAGGCAGCCGGCCACTCAGGGCCACAGCCCCTGGAGACAAAGACCGGCCCTTTTCCCTGGGAAAGAAAAGTGGCCAGCCCAGCTTCCTGATGTCAGTTTGTAGGGTTCCCTTAGGACTTTCAGGGCAGCACAGGTTTGAGGTGGGGGCAGGTTGGGTCTGGGACATATCCTCGTCCGTTCGGATATTTTGCAGGCAGCCGGCCACTCAGGGCCACAGCCCCTGGAGACAAAGACCGGCCCTTTTCCCTGGGAAAGAAAAGTGGCCAGCCCAGCTTCCTGATGTCAGTTTGTAGGGTTCCCTTGGGACTTTCAGGGCAGCACAGGTTTGAGGTGGGGGCAGGTTGGGTCTGGGACATATCCTCGTCCGTTCAGATATTTTGCAGGCAGCCGGCCACTCAGGGCCACTCAGCCGGCCACAGCCCCTGGAGACAAACACCGGCCCTTTTCCCTGGGAAAGAAAAGTGGCCAGCCCAGCTTCCTGATGTCAGTTTGTAGGGTTCCCTTAGGACTTTCAATGCAGCACAGGTTTGAGGTGGGGGCAGGTTGGGTCTGGGACATATCCTCGTCCGTTCGGATATTTTGCAGGCAGCCGGCCACTCAGGGCCACTCAGCCGGCCACAGCCCCTGGAGACAAAGACCGGCCCTTTTCCCTGGGAAAGAAAAGTGGCCAGCCCAGGTTCCTGATGTCAGTTTGTAGGGTTCCCTTGGGACTTTCAGGGCAGCACAGGTTTGAGGTGGGGGCAGGTTGGGTCTGGGACATATCCTCGTCCGTTCAGATATTTTGCAGGCAGCCGGCCACTCAGGGCCACTCAGCCGGCCACAGCCCCTGGAGACAAACACCGGCCCTTTTCCCTGGGAAAGAAAAGTGGCCAGCCCAGCTTCCTGATGTCAGTTTGTAGGGTTCCCTTAGGACTTTCAATGCAGCACAGGTTTGAGGTGGGGGCAGGTTGGGTCTGGGACATATCCTCGTCCGTTCGGATATTTTGCAGGCAGCCGGCCACTCAGGGCCACAGCCCCTGGAGACAAAGACCGGCCCTTTTCCCTGGGAAAGAAAAGTGGCCGGCCCAGCTTCCTGATGTCAGTTTGTAGGGTTCCCTTAGGACTTTCAGGGCAGCACAGGTTTGAGGTGGGGGCAGGTTGGGTCTGGGACATATCCTCGTCCGTTCGGATATTTTGCAGGCAGCCGGCCACTCAGGGCCACAGCCCCTGGAGACAAAGACCGGCCCTTTTCCCTGGGAAAGAAAAGTGGCCAGCCCAGGTTCCTGATGTCAGTTTGTAGGGTTCCCTTGGGACTTTCAGGGCAGCACAGGTTTGAGGTGGGGGCAGGTTGGGTCTGGGACATATCCTCGTCCGTTCGGATATTTTGCAGGCAGCCGGCCACTCAGGGCCACTCAGCCGGCCACAGCCCCTGGAGACAAACACCGGCCCTTTTCCCTGGGAAAGAAAAGTGGCCAGCCCAGCTTCCTGATGTCAGTTTGTAGGGTTCCCTTAGGACTTTCAGGGCAGCACAGTTTTGAGGTGGGGGCAGGTTGGGTCTGGGACATATCCTCGTCCGTTCGGATATTTTGCAGGCAGCCGGCCACTCAGGGCCACAGCCCCTGGAGACAAAGACCGGCCCTTTTCCCTGGGAAAGAAAAGTGGCCGGCCCAGCTTCCTGATGTCAGTTTGTAGGGTTCCCTTAGGACTTTCAGGGCAGCACAGGTTTGAGGTGGGGTCAGGTTGGGTCTGGGACATATCCTCGTCCGTTCGGATATTTTGCAGGCAGCCGGCCACTCAGGGCCACAGCCCCTGGAGACAAAGACCGGCCCTTTTCCCTGGGAAAGAAAAGTGGCCAGCCCAGGTTCCTGATGTCAGTTTGTAGGGTTCCCTTAGGACTTTCAGGGCAGCACAGGTTTGAGGTGGGGGCAGGTTGGGTCTGGGACATATCCTCGTCCGTTCGGATATTTTGCAGGCAGCCGGCCACTCAGGGCCACAGCCCCTGGAGACAAAGACCGGCCCTTTTCCCTGGGAAAGAAAAGTGGCCAGCCCAGCTTCCTGATGTCAGTTTGTAGGGTTCCCTTAGGACTTTCAGGGCAGCACAGGTTTGAGGTGGGGGCAGGTTGGGTCTGGGACATATCCTCGTCCGTTCGGATATTTTGCAGGCAGCCGGCCACTCAGGGCCACAGCCCCTGGAGACAAAGACCGGCCCTTTTCCCTGGGAAAGAAAAGTGGCCAGCCCAGCTTCCTGATGTCAGTTTGTAGGGTTCCCTTAGGACTTTCAGGGCAGCACAGGTTTGAGGTGGGGGCAGGTTGGGTCTGGGACATATCCTCGTCCGTTCGGATATTTTGCAGGCAGCCGGCCACTCAGGGCCACAGCCCCTGGAGACAAAGACCGGCCCTTTTCCCTGGGAAAGAAAAGTGGCCAGCCCAGCTTCCTGATGTCAGTTTGTAGGGTTCCCTTGGGACTTTCAGGGCAGCACAGGTTTGAGGTGGGGGCAGGTTGGGTCTGGGACATATCCTCGTCCGTTCAGATATTTTGCAGGCAGCCGGCCACTCAGGGCCACTCAGCCGGCCACAGCCCCTGGAGACAAACACCGGCCCTTTTCCCTGGGAAAGAAAAGTGGCCAGCCCAGGTTCCTGATGTCAGTTTGTAGGGTTCCCTTAGGACTTTCAGGGCAGCACAGTTTTGAGGTGGGGGCAGGTTGGGTCTGGGACATATCCTCGTCCGTTCGGATATTTTGCAGGCAGCTGGCCACTCAGGGCCACAGCCCCTGGAGACAAAGACCGGCCCTTTTCCCTGGGAAAGAAAAGTGGCCAGCCCAGGTTCCTGATGTCAGTTTGTAGGGTTCCCTTAGGACTTTCAGGGCAGCACAGGTTTGAGGTGGGGGCAGGTTGGGTCTGGGACATATCCTCGTCCGTTCGGATATTTTGCAGGCAGCCGGCCACTCAGGGCCACAGCCCCTGGAGACAAAGACCGGCCCTTTTCCCTGGGAAAGAAAAGTGGCCAGCCCAGGTTCCTGATGTCAGTTTGTAGGGTTCCCTTGGGACTGTCAGGGCAGCACAGGTTTGAGGTGGGGGCAGGTTGGGTCTGGGACATATCCTCGTCCGTTCGGATATTTTGCAGGCAGCCGGCCACTCAGGGCCACAGCCCCTGGAGACAAAGACCGGCTCTTTTCCCTGGGAAAGAAAAGTGGCCAGCCCAGCTTCCTGATGTCAGTTTGTAGGGTTCCCTTAGGACTTTCAGGGCAGCACAGGTTTGAGGTGGGGGCAGGTTGGGTCTGGGACATATCCTCGTCCGTTCGGATATTTTGCAGGCAGCCGGCCACTCAGGGCCACAGCCCCTGGAGACAAAGACCGGCCCTTTTCCCTGGGAAAGAAAAGTGGCCAGCCCAGGTTCCTGATGTCAGTTTGTAGGGTTCCCTTGGGACTGTCAGGGCAGCACAGGTTTGAGGTGGGGGCAGGTTGGGTCTGGGACATATCCTCGTCCGTTCGGATATTTTGCAGGCAGCCGGCCACTCAGGGCCACAGCCCCTGGAGACAAAGACCGGCCCTTTTCCCTGGGAAAGAAAAGTGGCCAGCCCAGGTTCCTGATGTCAGTTTGTAGGGTTCCCTTAGGACTTTCAGGGCAGCACAGGTTTGAGGTGGGGGCAGGTTGGGTCTGGGACATATCCTCGTCCGTTCAGATATTTTGCAGGCAGCCGGCCACTCAGGGCCACTCAGCCGGCCACAGCCCCTGGAGACAAACACCGGCCCTTTTCCCTGGGAAAGAAAAGTGGCCAGCCCAGGTTCCTGATGTCAGTTTGTAGGGTTCCCTTAGGACTTTCAGGGCAGCACAGTTTTGAGGTGGGGGCAGGTTGGGTCTGGGACATATCCTCGTCCGTTCGGATATTTTGCAGGCAGCCGGCCACTCAGGGCCACAGCCCCTGGAGACAAAGACCGGCCCTTTTCCCTGGGAAAGAAAAGTGGCCAGCCCAGCTTCCTGATGTCAGTTTGTAGGGTTCCCTTGGGACTTTCAGGGCAGCACAGGTTTGAGGTGGGGGCAGGTTGGGTCTGGGACATATCCTCGTCCGTTCGGATATTTTGCAGGCAGCCGGCCACTCAGGGCCACAGCCCCTGGAGACAAAGACCGGCCCTTTTCCCTGGGAAAGAAAAGTGGCCAGCCCAGCTTCCTGATGTCAGTTTGTAGGGTTCCCTTAGGACTTTCAGGGCAGCACAGGTTTGAGGTGGGGGCAGGTTGGGTCTGGGACATATCCTCGTCCGTTCGGATATTTTGCAGGCAGCCGGCCACTCAGGGCCACAGCCCCTGGAGACAAAGACCGGCCCTTTTCCCTGGGAAAGAAAAGTGGCCAGCCCAGCTTCCTGATGTCAGTTTGTAGGGTTCCCTTGGGACTGTCAGGGCAGCACAGGTTTGAGGTGGGGGCAGGTTGGGTCTGGGACATATCCTCGTCCGTTCGGATATTTTGCAGGCAGCCGGCCACTCAGGGCCACAGCCCCTGGAGACAAAGACCGGCCCTTTTCCCTGGGAAAGAAAAGTGGCCAGCCCAGGTTCCTGATGTCAGTTTGTAGGGTTCCCTTAGGACTTTCAGGGCAGCACAGGTTTGAGGTGGGGGCAGGTTGGGTCTGGGACATATCCTCGTCCGTTCGGATATTTTGCAGGCAGCCGGCCACTCAGGGCCACTCAGGGCCACAGCCCCTGGAGACAAAGACCGGCCCTTTTCCCTGGGAAAGAAAAGTGGCCGGCCCAGCTTCCTGATGTCAGTTTGTAGGGTTTCCTTAGGACTTTCAGGGCAGCACAGGTTTGAGGTGGGGGCAGGTTGGGTCTGGGACATATCCTCGTCCGTTCGGATATTTTGCAGGCAGCCGGCCACTCAGGGCCACAGCCCCTGGAGACAAAGACCGGCCCTTTTCCCTGGGAAAGAAAAGTGGCCAGCCCAGCTTCCTGATGTCAGTTTGTAGGGTTCCCTTAGGACTTTCAGGGCAGCACAGGTTTGAGGTGGGGGCAGGTTGGGTCTGGGACATATCCTCGTCCGTTCGGATATTTTGCAGGCAGCCGGCCACTCAGGGCCACAGCCCCTGGAGACAAAGACCGGCCCTTTTCCCTGGGAAAGAAAAGTGGCCAGCCCAGCTTCCTGATGTCAGTTTGTAGGGTTCCCTTGGGACTTTCAGGGCAGCACAGGTTTGAGGTGGGGGCAGGTTGGGTCTGGGACATATCCTCGTCCGTTCAGATATTTTGCAGGCAGCCGGCCACTCAGGGCCACTCAGCCGGCCACAGCCCCTGGAGACAAACACCGGCCCTTTTCCCTGGGAAAGAAAAGTGGCCAGCCCAGCTTCCTGATGTCAGTTTGTAGGGTTCCCTTAGGACTTTCAATGCAGCACAGGTTTGAGGTGGGGGCAGGTTGGGTCTGGGACATATCCTCGTCCGTTCGGATATTTTGCAGGCAGCCGGCCACTCAGGGCCACTCAGCCGGCCACAGCCCCTGGAGACAAAGACCGGCCCTTTTCCCTGGGAAAGAAAAGTGGCCAGCCCAGGTTCCTGATGTCAGTTTGTAGGGTTCCCTTGGGACTTTCAGGGCAGCACAGGTTTGAGGTGGGGGCAGGTTGGGTCTGGGACATATCCTCGTCCGTTCAGATATTTTGCAGGCAGCCGGCCACTCAGGGCCACTCAGCCGGCCACAGCCCCTGGAGACAAACACCGGCCCTTTTCCCTGGGAAAGAAAAAGTGGCCAGCCCAGCTTCCTGATGTCAGTTTGTAGGGTTCCCTTAGGACTTTCAATGCAGCACAGGTTTGAGGTGGGGGCAGGTTGGGTCTGGGACATATCCTCGTCCGTTCGGATATTTTGCAGGCAGCCGGCCACTCAGGGCCACAGCCCCTGGAGACAAAGACCGGCCCTTTTCCCTGGGAAAGAAAAGTGGCCGGCCCAGCTTCCTGATGTCAGTTTGTAGGGTTCCCTTAGGACTTTCAGGGCAGCACAGGTTTGAGGTGGGGGCAGGTTGGGTCTGGGACATATCCTCGTCCGTTCGGATATTTTGCAGGCAGCCGGCCACTCAGGGCCACAGCCCCTGGAGACAAAGACCGGCCCTTTTCCTGGGAAAGAAAAGTGGCCAGCCCAGGTTCCTGATGTCAGTTTGTAGGGTTCCCTTGGGACTTTCAGGGCAGCACAGGTTTGAGGTGGGGGCAGGTTGGGTCTGGGACATATCCTCGTCCGTTCAGATATTTTGCAGGCAGCCGGCCACTCAGGGCCACTCAGCCGGCCACAGCCCTGGAGACAAACACCGGCCCTTTTCCCTGGGAAAGAAAAGTGGCCAGCCCAGCTTCCTGATGTCAGTTTGTAGGGTTCCCTTAGGACTTTCAGGGCAGCACAGTTTTGAGGTGGGGGCAGGTTGGGTCTGGGACATATCCTCGTCCGTTCGGATATTTTGCAGGCAGCCGGCCACTCAGGGCCACAGCCCCTGGAGACAAAGACCGGCCCTTTTCCCTGGGAAAGAAAAGTGGCCGGCCCAGCTTCCTGATGTCAGTTTGTAGGGTTCCCTTAGGACTTTCAGGGCAGCACAGGTTTGAGGTGGGGTCAGGTTGGGTCTGGGACATATCCTCGTCCGTTCGGATATTTTGCAGGCAGCCGGCCACTCAGGGCCACAGCCCCTGGAGACAAAGACCGGCCCTTTTCCCTGGGGAAAGAAAAGTGGCCAGCCCAGGTTCCTGATGTCAGTTTGTAGGGTTCCCTTAGGACTTTCAGGGCAGCACAGGTTTGAGGTGGGGGCAGGTTGGGTCTGGGACATATCCTCGTCCGTTCGGATATTTTGCAGGCAGCCGGCCACTCAGGGCCACAGCCCCTGGAGACAAAGACCGGCCCTTTTCCCTGGGAAAGAAAAGTGGCCAGCCCCAGCTTCCTGATGTCAGTTTGTAGGGTTCCCTTAGGACTTTCAGGGCAGCACAGGTTTGAGGTGGGGGCAGGTTGGGTCTGGGACATATCCTCGTCCGTTCGGATATTTTGCAGGCAGCCGGCCACTCAGGGCCACAGCCCCTGGAGACAAAGACCGGCCCTTTTCCCTGGGAAGAAAAGTGGCCAGCCCAGCTTCCTGATGTCAGTTTGTAGGGTTCCCTTAGGACTTTCAGGGCAGCACAGGTTTGAGGTGGGGGCAGGTTGGGTCTGGGACATATCCTCGTCCGTTCGGATATTTTGCAGGCAGCCGGCCACTCAGGGCCACAGCCCCTGGAGACAAAGACCGGCCCCTTTTCCCTGGGAAAGAAAAGTGGCCAGCCCAGCTTCCTGATGTCAGTTTGTAGGGTTCCCTTGGGACTTTCAGGGCAGCACAGGTTTGAGGTGGGGGCAGGTTGGGTCTGGGACATATCCTCGTCCGTTCAGATATTTTGCAGGCAGCCGGCCACTCAGGGCCACTCAGCCGGCCACAGCCCTGGAGACAAACACCGGCCCTTTTCCCTGGGAAAGAAAAGTGGCCAGCCCAGGTTCCTGATGTCAGTTTGTAGGGTTCCCTTAGGACTTTCAGGGCAGCACAGTTTTGAGGTGGGGGCAGGTTGGGTCTGGGACATATCCTCGTCCGTTCGGATATTTTGCAGGCAGCTGGCCACTCAGGGCCACAGCCCCTGGAGACAAAGACCGGCCCTTTTCCCTGGGAAAGAAAAGTGGCCAGCCCAGGTTCCTGATGTCAGTTTGTAGGGTTCCCTTAGGACTTTCAGGGCAGCACAGGTTTGAGGTGGGGGCAGGTTGGGTCTGGGACATATCCTCGTCCGTTCGGATATTTTGCAGGCAGCCGGCCACTCAGGGCCACAGCCCCTGGAGACAAAGACCGGCCCTTTTCCCTGGGAAAGAAAAGTGGCCAGCCCAGGTTCCTGATGTCAGTTTGTAGGGTTCCCTTGGGACTGTCAGGGCAGCACAGGTTTGAGGTGGGGGCAGGTTGGGTCTGGGACATATCCTCGTCCGTTCGGATATTTTGCAGGCAGCCGGCCACTCAGGGCCACAGCCCCTGGAGACAAAGACCGGCTCTTTTCCCTGGGAAAGAAAAGTGGCCAGCCCAGGTTCCTGATGTCAGTTTGTAGGGTTCCCTTAGGACTTTCAGGGCAGCACAGGTTTGAGGTGGGGGCAGGTTGGGTCTGGGACATATCCTCGTCCGTTCGGATATTTTGCAGGCAGCCGGCCACTCAGGGCCACAGCCCCTGGAGACAAAGACCGGCCCTTTTCCCTGGGAAAGAAAAGTGGCCAGCCCAGGTTCCTGATGTCAGTTTGTAGGGTTCCCTTGGGACTGTCAGGGCAGCACAGGTTTGAGGTGGGGGCAGGTTGGGTCTGGGACATATCCTCGTCCGTTCGGATATTTTGCAGGCAGCCGGCCACTCAGGGCCACAGCCCCTGGAGACAAAGACCGGCCCTTTTCCCTGGGAAAGAAAAGTGGCCAGCCCAGGTTCCTGATGTCAGTTTGTAGGGTTCCCTTAGGACTTTCAGGGCAGCACAGGTTTGAGGTGGGGGCAGGTTGGGTCTGGGACATATCCTCGTCCGTTCAGATATTTTGCAGGCAGCCGGCCACTCAGGGCCACTCAGCCGGCCACAGCCCCTGGAGACAAACACCGGCCCTTTTCCCTGGGAAAGAAAAGTGGCCAGCCCAGGTTCCTGATGTCAGTTTGTAGGGTTCCCTTAGGACTTTCAGGGCAGCACAGTTTTGAGGTGGGGGCAGGTTGGGTCTGGGACATATCCTCGTCCGTTCGGATATTTTGCAGGCAGCCGGCCACTCAGGGCCACAGCCCCTGGAGACAAAGACCGGCCCTTTTCCCTGGGAAAGAAAAGTGGCCAGCCCAGCTTCCTGATGTCAGTTTGTAGGGTTCCCTTGGGACTTTCAGGGCAGCACAGGTTTGAGGTGGGGGCAGGTTGGGTCTGGGACATATCCTCGTCCGTTCGGATATTTTGCAGGCAGCCGGCCACTCAGGGCCACAGCCCCTGGAGACAAAGACCGGCCCTTTTCCCTGGGAAAGAAAAGTGGCCAGCCCAGCTTCCTGATGTCAGTTTGTAGGGTTCCCTTAGGACTTTCAGGGCAGCACAGGTTTGAGGTGGGGGCAGGTTGGGTCTGGGACATATCCTCGTCCGTTCGGATATTTTGCAGGCAGCCGGCCACTCAGGGCCACAGCCCCTGGAGACAAAGACCGGCCCTTTTCCCTGGGAAAGAAAAGTGGCCAGCCCAGGTTCCTGATGTCAGTTTGTAGGGTTCCCTTGGGACTGTCAGGGCAGCACAGGTTTGAGGTGGGGGCAGGTTGGGTCTGGGACATATCCTCGTCCGTTCGGATATTTTGCAGGCAGCCGGCCACTCAGGGCCACAGCCCCTGGAGACAAAGACCGGCCCTTTTCCCTGGGAAAGAAAAGTGGCCAGCCCAGGTTCCTGATGTCAGTTTGTAGGGTTCCCTTAGGACTTTCAGGGCAGCACAGGTTTGAGGTGGGGGCAGGTTGGGTCTGGGACATATCCTCGTCCGTTCGGATATTTTGCAGGCAGCCGGCCACTCAGGGCCACTCAGGGCCACAGCCCCTGGAGACAAAGACCGGCCCTTTTCCCTGGAAAGAAAAGTGGCCAGCCCAGGTTCCTGATGTCAGTTTGTAGGGTTCCCTTAGGACTTTCAGGGCAGCACAGGTTTGAGGTGGGGGCAGGTTGGGTCTGGGACATATCCTCGTCCGTTCGGATATTTTGCAGGCAGCCGGCCACTCAGGGCCACAGCCCCTGGAGACAAAGACCGGCCCTTTTCCCTGGGAAAGAAAAGTGGCCAGCCCAGCTTCCTGATGTCAGTTTGTAGGGTTCCCTTAGGACTTTCAGGGCAGCACAGGTTTGAGGTGGGGCAGGTTGGGTCTGGGACATATCCTCGTCCGTTCGGATATTTTGCAGGCAGCCGGCCACTCAGGGCCACAGCCCCTGGAGACAAAGACCGGCCCTTTTCCCTGGGAAAGAAAAGTGGCCAGCCCAGCTTCCTGATGTCAGTTTGTAGGGTTCCCTTGGGACTTTCAGGGCAGCACAGGTTTGAGGTGGGGGCAGGTTGGGTCTGGGGACATATCCTCGTCCGTTCAGATATTTTGCAGGCAGCCGGCCACTCAGGGCCACTCAGCCGGCCACAGCCCCTGGAGACAAACACCGGCCCTTTTCCCTGGGAAAGAAAAGTGGCCAGCCCAGCTTCCTGATGTCAGTTTGTAGGGTTCCCTTAGGACTTTCAATGCAGCACAGGTTTGAGGTGGGGGCAGGTTGGGTCTGGGACATATCCTCGTCCGTTCGGATATTTTGCAGGCAGCCGGCCACTCAGGGCCACAGCCCCTGGAGACAAAGACCGGCCCTTTTCCCTGGGAAAGAAAAGTGGCCGGCCCAGCTTCCTGATGTCAGTTTGTAGGGTTCCCTTAGGACTTTCAGGGCAGCACAGGTTTGAGGTGGGGGCAGGTTGGGTCTGGGACATATCCTCGTCCGTTCGGATATTTTGCAGGCAGCCGGCCACTCAGGGCCACAGCCCCTGGAGACAAAGACCGGCCCTTTTCCCTGGGAAAGAAAAGTGGCCAGCCCAGGTTCCTGATGTCAGTTTGTAGGGTTCCCTTGGGACTTTCAGGGCAGCACAGGTTTGAGGTGGGGGCAGGTTGGGTCTGGGACATATCCTCGTCCGTTCAGATATTTTGCAGGCAGCCGGCCACTCAGGGCCACTCAGCCGGCCACAGCCCCTGGAGACAAACACCGGCCCTTTTCCCTGGGAAAGAAAAGTGGCCAGCCCAGCTTCCTGATGTCAGTTTGTAGGGTTCCCTTAGGACTTTCAGGGCAGCACAGTTTTGAGGTGGGGGCAGGTTGGGTCTGGGACATATCCTCGTCCGTTCGGATATTTTGCAGGCAGCCGGCCACTCAGGGCCACAGCCCCTGGAGACAAAGACCGGCCCTTTTCCCTGGGAAAGAAAAGTGGCCGGCCCAGCTTCCTGATGTCAGTTTGTAGGGTTCCCTTAGGACTTTCAGGGCAGCACAGGTTTGAGGTGGGGGCAGGTTGGGTCTGGGACATATCCTCGTCCGTTCGGATATTTTGCAGGCAGCCGGCCACTCAGGGCCACAGCCCCTGGAGACAAAGACCGGCCCTTTTCCCTGGGAAAGAAAAGTGGCCAGCCCAGGTTCCTGATGTCAGTTTGTAGGGTTCCCTTAGGACTTTCAGGGCAGCACAGGTTTGAGGTGGGGGCAGGTTGGGTCTGGGACATATCCTCGTCCGTTCGGATATTTTGCAGGCAGCCGGCCACTCAGGGCCACAGCCCCTGGAGACAAAGACCGGCCCTTTTCCCTGGGAAAGAAAAGTGGCCAGCCCAGCTTCCTGATGTCAGTTTGTAGGGTTCCCTTAGGACTTTCAGGGCAGCACAGGTTTGAGGTGGGGGCAGGTTGGGTCTGGGACATATCCTCGTCCGTTCGGATATTTTGCAGGCAGCCGGCCACTCAGGGCCACAGCCCCTGGAGACAAAGACCGGCCCTTTTCCCTGGGAAAGAAAAGTGGCCAGCCCAGGTTCCTGATGTCAGTTTGTAGGGTTCCCTTAGGACTTTCAGGGCAGCACAGGTTTGAGGTGGGGGCAGGTTGGGTCTGGGACATATCCTCGTCCGTTCGGATATTTTGCAGGCAGCCGGCCACTCAGGGCCACAGCCCCTGGAGACAAAGACCGGCCCTTTTCCCTGGGAAAGAAAAGTGGCCAGCCCAGCTTCCTGATGTCAGTTTGTAGGGTTCCCTTGGGACTTTCAGGGCAGCACAGGTTTGAGGTGGGGGCAGGTTGGGTCTGGGACATATCCTCGTCCGTTCAGATATTTTGCAGGCAGCCGGCCACTCAGGGCCACTCAGCCGGCCACAGCCCCTGGAGACAAACACCGGCCCTTTTCCCTGGAAAGAAAAGTGGCCAGCCCAGGTTCCTGATGTCAGTTTGTAGGGTTCCCTTAGGACTTTCAGGGCAGCACAGTTTTGAGGTGGGGGCAGGTTGGGTCTGGGACATATCCTCGTCCGTTCGGATATTTTGCAGGCAGCTGGCCACTCAGGGCCACAGCCCCTGGAGACAAAGACCGGCCCTTTTCCCTGGGAAAGAAAAGTGGCCAGCCCAGGTTCCTGATGTCAGTTTGTAGGGTTCCCTTAGGACTTTCAGGGCAGCACAGGTTTGAGGTGGGGGCAGGTTGGGTCTGGGACATATCCTCGTCCGTTCGGATATTTTGCAGGCAGCCGGCCACTCAGGGCCACAGCCCCTGGAGACAAAGACCGGCCCTTTTCCCTGGGAAAGAAAAGTGGCCAGCCCAGGTTCCTGATGTCAGTTTGTAGGGTTCCCTTGGGACTGTCAGGGCAGCACAGGTTTGAGGTGGGGGCAGGTTGGGTCTGGGACATATCCTCGTCCGTTCGGATATTTTGCAGGCAGCCGGCCAGTCAGGGCCACAGCCCCTGGAGACAAAGACCGGCCCTTTTCCTGGGAAAGAAAAGTGGCCAGCCCAGCTTCCTGATGTCAGTTTGTAGGGTTCCCTTAGGACTTTCAGGGCAGCACAGGTTTGAGGTGGGGGCAGGTTGGGTCTGGGACATATCCTCGTCCGTTCGGATATTTTGCAGGCAGCCGGCCACTCAGGGCCACTCAGGGCCACAGCCCCTGGAGACAAAGACCGGCCCTTTTCCCTGGGAAAGAAAAGTGGCCAGCCCAGGTTCCTGATGTCAGTTTGTAGGGTTCCCTTGGGACTGTCAGGGCAGCACAGGTTTGAGGTGGGGGCAGGTTGGGTCTGGGACATATCCTCGTCCGTTCGGATATTTTGCAGGCAGCCGGCCACTCAGGGCCACAGCCCCTGGAGACAAAGACCGGCCCTTTTCCCTGGGAAAGAAAAGTGGCCAGCCCAGCTTCCTGATGTCAGTTTGTAGGGTTCCCTTAGGACTTTCAGGGCAGCACAGGTTTGAGGTGGGGGGCAGGTTGGGTCTGGGACATATCCTCGTCCGTTCAGATATTTTGCAGGCAGCCGGCCACTCAGGGCCACTCAGCCGGCCACAGCCCCTGGAGACAAACACCGGCCCTTTTCCCTGGGAAAGAAAAGTGGCCAGCCCAGGTTCCTGATGTCAGTTTGTAGGGTTCCCTTAGGACTTTCAGGGCAGCACAGTTTTGAGGTGGGGGGCAGGTTGGGTCTGGGACATATCCTCGTCCGTTCGGATATTTTGCAGGCAGCCGGCCACTCAGGGCCACAGCCCCTGGAGACAAAGACCGGCCCTTTTCCCTGGGAAAGAAAAGTGGCCAGCCCAGCTTCCTGATGTCAGTTTGTAGGGTTCCCTTGGGACTTTCAGGGCAGCACAGGTTTGAGGTGGGGGCAGGTTGGGTCTGGGACATATCCTCGTCCGTTCGGATATTTTGCAGGCAGCCGGCCACTCAGGGCCACAGCCCCTGGAGACAAAGACCGGCCCTTTTCCCTGGGAAAGAAAAGTGGCCAGCCCAGGTTCCTGATGTCAGTTTGTAGGGTTCCCTTAGGACTTTCAGGGCAGCACAGGTTTGAGGTGGGGGCAGGTTGGGTCTGGGACATATCCTCGTCCGTTCGGATATTTTGCAGGCAGCCGGCCACTCAGGGCCACAGCCCCTGGAGACAAAGACCGGCCCTTTTCCCTGGGAAAGAAAAGTGGCCAGCCCAGGTTCCTGATGTCAGTTTGTAGGGTTCCCTTAGGACTTTCAGGGCAGCACAGGTTTGAGGTGGGGGCAGGTTGGGTCTGGGACATATCCTCGTCCGTTCAGATATTTTGCAGGCAGCCGGCCACTCAGGGCCACTCAGCCGGCCACAGCCCCTGGAGACAAACACCGGCCCTTTTCCCTGGGAAAGAAAAGTGGCCAGCCCAGGTTCCTGATGTCAGTTTGTAGGGTTCCCTTAGGACTTTCAGGGCAGCACAGTTTTGAGGTGGGGGCAGGTTGGGTCTGGGACATATCCTCGTCCGTTCGGATATTTTGCAGGCAGCCGGCCACTCAGGGCCACTCAGCCGGCCACAGCCCCTGGAGACAAAGACCGGCCTTTTCCCTGGGAAAGAAAAGTGGCCAGCCCAGGTTCCTGATGTCAGTTTGTAGGGTTCCCTTAGGACTTTCAGGGCAGCACAGGTTTGAGGTGGGGGGCAGGTTGGGTCTGGGACATATCCTCGTCCGTTCGGATATTTTGCAGGCAGCCGGCCACTCAGGGCCACAGCCCCTGGAGACAAAGACCGGCCCTTTTCCCTGGGAAAGAAAAGTGGCCAGCCCAGGTTCCTGATGTCAGTTTGTAGGGTTCCCTTGGGACTGTCAGGGCAGCACAGGTTTGAGGTGGGGGCAGGTTGGGTCTGGGACATATCCTCGTCCGTTCGGATATTTTGCAGGCAGCCGGCCACTCAGGGCCACAGCCCCTGGAGACAAAGACCGGCCCTTTTCCCTGGGAAAGAAAAGTGGCCAGCCCAGGTTCCTGATGTCAGTTTGTAGGGTTCCCTTGGGACTGTCAGGGCAGCACAGGTTTGAGGTGGGGGCAGGTTGGGTCTGGGACATATCCTCGTCCGTTCGGATATTTTGCAGGCAGCCGGCCACTCAGGGCCACTCAGGGCCACAGCCCCTGGAGACAAAGACCGGCCCTTTTCCCTGGGAAAGAAAAGTGGCCAGCCCAGGTTGATGTCAGTTTGTAGGGTTCCCTTAGGACTTTCAGGGCAGCACAGGTTTGAGGTGGGGGCAGGTTGGGTCTGGGACATATCCTCGTCCGTTCGGATATTTTGCAGGCAGCCGGCCACTCAGGGCCACTCAGGGCCACAGCCCCTGGAGACAAAGACCGGCCCTTTTCCCTGGGAAAGAAAAGTGGCCAGCCCAGCTTCCTGATGTCAGTTTGTAGGGTTCCCTTAGGACTTTCAGGGCAGCACAGGTTTGAGGTGGGGGCAGGTTGGGTCTGGGACATATCCTCGTCCGTTCGGATATTTTGCAGGCAGCCGGCCACTCAGGGCCACAGCCCCTGGAGACAAAGGACCGGCCCTTTTCCCTGGGAAAGAAAAGTGGCCAGCCCAGGTTCCTGATGTCAGTTTGTAGGGTTCCCTTAGGACTTTCAGGGCAGCACAGGTTTGAGGTGGGGGCAGGTTGGGTCTGGGACATATCCTCGTCCGTTCGGATATTTTGCAGGCAGCCGGCCACTCAGGGCCACAGCCCCTGGAGACAAAGACCGGCCCTTTTCCCTGGGAAAGAAAAGTGGCCAGCCCAGGTTCCTGATGTCAGTTTGTAGGGTTCCCTTAGGACTGTCAGGGCAGCACAGGTTTGAGGTGGGGGCAGGTTGGGTCTGGGACATATCCTCGTCCGTTCGGATATTTTGCAGGCAGCCGGCCACTCAGGGCCACAGCCCCTGGAGACAAAGACCGGCCCTTTTCCCTGGGAAAGAAAAGTGGCCAGCCCAGCTTCCTGATGTCAGTTTGTAGGGTTCCCTTAGGACTTTCAGGGCAGCACAGGTTTGAGGTGGGGGCAGGTTGGGTCTGGGACATATCCTCATCCGTTCGGATATTTTGCAGGCAGCCGGCCACTCAGGGCCACTCAGGGCCACAGCCCCTGGAGACAAAGACCGGCCCTTTTCCCTGGGAAAGAAAAGTGGCCAGCCCAGGTTCCTGATGTCAGTTTGTAGGGTTCCCTTAGGACTTTCAGGGCAGCACAGGTTTGAGGTGGGGGCAGGTTGGGTCTGGGACATATCCTCGTCCGTTCGGATATTTTGCAGGCAGCCGGCCACTCAGGGCCACAGCCCCTGGAGACAAAGACCGGCCCTTTTCCCTGGGAAAGAAAAGTGGCCAGCCCAGCTTCCTGATGTCAGTTTGTAGGGTTCCCTTAGGACTTTCAGGGCAGCACAGGTTTGAGGTGGGGGCAGGTTGGGTCTGGGACATATCCTCGTCCGTTCGGATATTTTGCAGGCAGCCGGCCACTCAGGGCCACAGCCCCTGGAGACAAAGACCGGCCCTTTTCCCTGGGAAAGAAAAGTGGCCAGCCCAGGTTCCTGATGTCAGTTTGTAGGGTTCCCTTGGGACTTTCAGGGCAGCACAGGTTTGAGGTGGGGGCAGGTTGGGTCTGGGACATATCCTCGTCCGTTCAGATATTTTGCAGGCAGCCGGCCACTCAGGGCCACTCAGCCGGCCACAGCCCCTGGAGACAAAGACCGGCCCTTTTCCCTGGGAAAGACAAGTGGCCAGCCCAGGTTCCTGATGTCAGTTTGTAGGGTTCCCTTAGGACTTTCAGGGCAGCACAGGTTTGAGGTGGGGGCAGGTTGGGTCTGGGACATATCCTCGTCCGTTCGGATATTTTGCAGGCAGCCGGCCACTCAGGGCCACTCAGCCGGCCACAGCCCCTGGAGACAAACACCGGCCCTTTTCCCTGGGAAAGAAAAGTGGCCAGCCCAGGTTCCTGATGTCAGTTTGTAGGGTTCCCTTAGGACTTTCAGGGCAGCACAGTTTTGAGGTGGGGGCAGGTTGGGTCTGGGACATATCCTCGTCCGTTCGGATATTTTGCAGGCAGCCGGCCACTCAGGGCCACAGCCCCTGGAGACAAAGACCGGCCCTTTTCCCTGGGAAAGAAAAGTGGCCAGCCCAGGTTCCTGATGTCAGTTTGTAGGGTTCCCTTAGGACTTTCAGGGCAGCACAGGTTTGAGGTGGGGCAGGTTGGGTCTGGGACATATCCTCGTCCGTTCGGATATTTTGCAGGCAGCCGGCCACTCAGGGCCACAGCCCCTGGAGACAAAGACCGGCCCTTTTCCCTGGGAAAGAAAAGTGGCCAGCCCAGGTTCCTGATGTCAGTTTGTAGGGTTCCCTTAGGACTTTCAGGGCAGCACAGGTTTGAGGTGGGGGCAGGTTGGGTCTGGGACATATCCTCGTCCGTTCGGATATTTTGCAGGCAGCCGGCCACTCAGGGCCACTCAGGGCCACAGCCCCTGGAGACAAAGACCGGCCCTTTTCCCTGGGAAAGAAAAGTGGCCAGCCCAGGTTCCTGATGTCAGTTTGTAGGGTTCCCTTAGGACTTTCAGGGCAGCACAGGTTTGAGGTGGGGGCAGGTTGGGTCTGGGACATATCCTCGTCCGTTCGGATATTTTGCAGGCAGCCGGCCACTCAGGGCCACAGCCCCTGGGGACAATGACGGGCCCTTTTCCCTGGGAAAGAAAAGTGGCCAGCCCAGGTTCCTGATGTGAGTTTGTAGGGTTCCCTTAGGACTTTCAGGGCCGCACAGGTTTGAGGTGGGGGCAGGTTGGGTCTGGGACATATCCTCGTCCGTTCGGATATTTTGCAGGCAGCCGGCCACTCAGGGCCACAGCCCCTGGAGACAAAGACCGGCCCTTTTCCCTGGGAAAGAAAAGTGGCCAGCCCAGGTTCCTGATGTCAGTTTGTAGGGTTCCCTTAGGACTTTCAGGGCAGCACAGGTTTGAGGTGGGGGCAGGTTGGGTCTGGGACATATCCTCGTCCGTTCGGATATTTTGCAGGCAGCCGGCCACTCAGGGCCACAGCCCCTGGAGACAAAGACCGGCCCTTTTCCCTGGGAAAGAAAAGTGGCCAGCCCAGGTTCCTGATGTCAGTTTGTAGGGTTCCCTTGGGACTTTCAGGGCAGCACAGGTTTGAGGTGGGGGCAGGTTGGGTCTGGGACATATCCTCGTCCGTTCGGATATTTTGCAGGCAGCCGGCCACTCAGGGCCACAGCCCCTGGAGACAAAGACCGCCCTTTTCCCTGGGAAAGAAAAGTGGCCAGCCCAGCTTCCTGATGTCAGTTTGTAGGGTTCCCTTGGGACTTTCAGGGCAGCACAGGTTTGAGGTGGGGGCAGGTTGGGTCTGGGACATATCCTCGTCCGTTCAGATATTTTGCAGGCAGCCGGCCACTCAGGGCCACTCAGCCGGCCACAGCCCCTGGAGACAAAGACCGGCCCTTTTCCCTGGGAAAGACAAGTGGCCAGCCCAGGTTCCTGATGTCAGTTTGTAGGGTTCCCTTAGGACTTTCAGGGCAGCACAGGTTTGAGGTGGGGGCAGGTTGGGTCTGGGACATATCCTCGTCCGTTCGGATATTTTGCAGGCAGCCGGCCACTCAGGGCCACTCAGCCGGCCACAGCCCCTGGAGACAAACACCGGCCCTTTTCCCTGGGAAAGAAAAGTGGCCAGCCCAGGTTCCTGATGTCAGTTTGTAGGGTTCCCTTAGGACTTTCAGGGCAGCACAGGTTTGAGGTGGGGGCAGGTTGGGTCTGGGACATATCCTCATCCGTTCGGATATTTTGCAGGCAGCCGGCCACTCAGGGCCACAGCCCCTGGAGACAAAGACCGGCCCTTTTCCCTGGGAAAGAAAAGTGGCCAGCCCAGGTTCCTGATGTCAGTTTGTAGGGTTCCCTTAGGACTTTCAGGGCAGCACAGGTTTGAGGTGGGGGCAGGTTGGGTCTGGGACATATCCTCGTCCGTTCGGATATTTTGCAGGCAGCCGGCCACTCAGGGCCACAGCCCCTGGAGACAAAGACCGGCCCTTTTCCCTGGGAAAGAAAAGTGGCCAGCCCAGGTTCCTGATGTCAGTTTGTAGGGTTCCCTTAGGACTTTCAGGGCAGCACAGGTTTGAGGTGGGGGCAGGTTGGGTCTGGGACATATCCTCGTCCGTTCGGATATTTTGCAGGCAGCCGGCCACTCAGGGCCACTCAGGGCCACAGCCCCTGGAGACAAAGACCGGCCCTTTTCCCTGGGAAAGAAAAGTGGCCAGCCCAGGTTCCTGATGTCAGTTTGTAGGGTTCCCTTAGGACTTTCAGGGCAGCACAGGTTTGAGGTGGGGGCAGGTTGGGTCTGGGACATATCCTCGTCCGTTCGGATATTTTGCAGGCAGCCGGCCACTCAGGGCCACAGCCCCTGGAGACAAAGACCGGCCCTTTTCCCTGGGAAAGAAAAGTGGCCAGCCCAGCTTCCTGATGTCAGTTTGTAGGGTTCCCTTAGGACTTTCAGGGCAGCACAGGTTTGAGGTGGGGGCAGGTTGGGTCTGGGACATATCCTCGTCTGTTCGGATATTTTGCAGGCAGCCGGTCACTCAGCCGGCCACAGCCCCTGGAGACAAAGACCGGCCCTTTTCCCTGGGAAAGAAAAGTGGCCAGCCCAGCTTCCTGATGTCAGTTTGTAGGGTTCCCTTAGGACTTTCAGGGCAGCACAGGTTTGAGGTGGGGGCAGGTTGGGTCTGGGACATATCCTCGTCCGTTCAGATATTTTGCAGGCAGCCGCCCACTCAGGGCCACTCAGCCGGCCACAGCCCCTGGAGACAAAGACCGGCCTTTTCCCTGGGAAAGAAAAGTGGCCAGCCCAGGTTCCTGATGTCAGTTTGTAGGGTTCCCTTAGGACTTTCAGGGCAGCACAGGTTTGAGGTGGGGGCAGGTTGGGTCTGGGACATATCCTCGTCCGTTCGGATATTTTGCAGGCAGCCGGCCACTCAGGGCCACAGCCCCTGGAGACAAAGACCGGCCCTTTTCCCTGGGAAAGAAAAGTGGCCGGCCCAGGTTCCTGATGTCAGTTTGTAGGGTTCCCTTAGGACTTTCAGGGCAGCACAGGTTTGAGGTGGGGGCAGGTTGGGTCTGGGACATATCCTCGTCCGTTCGGATATTTTGCAGGCAGCCGGCCACTCAGGGCCACAGCCCCTGGAGACAAAGACCGGCCCTTTTCCCTGGGAAAGAAAAGTGGCCAGCCCAGGTTCCTGATGTCAGTTTGTAGGGTTCCCTTAGGACTTTCAGGGCAGCACAGGTTTGAGGTGGGGGCAGGTTGGGTCTGGGACATATCCTCGTCCGTTCAGATATTTTGCAGGCAGCCGGCCACTCAGGGCCACAGCCCCTGGAGACAAAGACCGGCCCTTTTCCCTGGGAAAGAAAAGTGGCCAGCCCAGCTTCCTGATGTCAGTTTGTAGGGTTCCCTTAGGACTTTCAGGGCAGCACAGGTTTGAGGTGGGGGCAGGTTGGGTCTGGGACATATCCTCGTCCGTTCGGATATTTTGCAGGCAGCCGGCCACTCAGGGCCACAGCCCCTGGAGACAAAGACCGGCCCTTTTCCCTGGGAAAGAAAAGTGGCCAGCCCAGCTTCCTGATGTCAGTTTGTAGGGTTCCTTAGGACTGTCAGGGCAGCACAGGTTTGAGGTGGGGGCAGGTTGGGTCTGGGACATATCCTCGTCCGTTCGCATATTTTGCAGGCAGCCGGCCACTCAGGGCCACAGCCCCTGGAGACAAAGACCGGCCCTTTTCCCTGGGAAAGAAAAGTGGCCAGCCCAGGTTCCTGATGTCAGTTTGTAGGGTTCCCTTAGGACTTTCAGGGCAGCACAGGTTTGAGGTGGGGGCAGGTTGGGTCTGGGACATATCCTCGTCCGTTCGGATCTTTTGCAGGCAGCCGGCCACTCAGGGCCACAGCCCCTGGAGACAAAGACCGGCCCTTTTCCCTGGGAAAGAAAAGTGGCCAGCCCAGGTTCCTGATGTCAGTTTGTAGGGTTCCCTTGGGACTTTCAGGGCAGCACAGGTTTGAGGTGGGGGCAGGTTGGGTCTGGGACATATCCTCGTCCGTTCAGATATTTTGCAGGCAGCCGGCCACTCAGGGCCACTCAGCCGGCCACAGCCCCTGGAGACAAACACCGGCCCTTTTCCCTGGGAAAGAAAAGTGGCCAGCCCAGGTTCCTGATGTCAGTTTGTAGGGTTCCCTTAGGACTTTCAGGGCAGCACAGTTTTGAGGTGGGGGCAGGTTGGGTCTGGGACATATCCTCGTCCGTTCGGATATTTTGCAGGCAGCCGGCCACTCAGGGCCACAGCCCCTGGAGACAAAGACCGGCCCTTTTCCCTGGGAAAGAAAAGTGGCCAGCCCAGGTTCCTGATGTCAGTTTGTAGGGTTCCCTTAGGACTTTCAGGGCAGCACAGTTTTGAGGTGGGGGCAGGTTGGGTCTGGGACATATCCTCGTCCGTTCGGATATTTTGCAGGCAGCCGGCCACTCAGGGCCACAGCCCCTGGAGACAAAGACCGGCCCTTTTCCCTGGGAAAGAAAAGTGGCCAGCCCAGGTTCCTGATGTCAGTTTGTAGGGTTCCCTTAGGACTTTCAGGGCAGCACAGGTTTGAGGTGGGGGCAGGTTGGGTCTGGGACATATCCTCGTCCGTTCGGATATTTTGCAGGCAGCCGGCCACTCAGGGCCACAGCCCCTGGAGACAAAGACCGGCCCTTTTCCCTGGGAAAGAAAAGTGGCCAGCCCAGGTTCCTGATGTCAGTTTGTAGGGTTCCCTTAGGACTTTCAGGGCAGCACAGGTTTGAGGTGGGGGCAGGTTGGGTCTGGGACATATCCTCGTCCGTTCGGATATTTTGCAGGCAGCCGGCCACTCAGGGCCACAGCCCCTGGAGACAAAGACCGGCCCTTTTCCCTGGGAAAGAAAAGTGGCCAGCCCAGGTTCCTGATGTCAGTTTGTAGGGTTCCCTTGGGACTTTCAGGGCAGCACAGGTTTGAGGTGGGGGCAGGTTGGGTCTGGGACATATCCTTGTCCGTTCAGATATTTTGCAGGCAGCCGGCCACTCAGGGCCACTCAGCCGGCCACAGCCCCTGGAGACAAACACCGGCCCTTTTCCCTGGGAAAGAAAAGTGGCCAGCCCAGGTTCCTGATGTCAGTTTGTAGGGTTCCCTTAGGACTTTCAGGGCAGCACAGTTTTGAGGTGGGGGCAGGTTGGGTCTGGGACATATCCTCGTCCGTTCGGATATTTTGCAGGCAGCCGGCCACTCAGGGCCACAGCCCCTGGAGACAAAGACCGGCCCTTTTCCCTGGGAAAGAAAAGTGGCCAGCCCAGGTTCCTGATGTCAGTTTGTAGGGTTCCCTTAGGACTTTCAGGGCAGCACAGGTTTGAGGTGGGGGCAGGTTGGGTCTGGGACATATCCTCGTCTGTTCGGATATTTTGCAGGCAGCCGGCCACTCAGGGCCACAGCCCCTGGAGACAAAGACCGGCCCTTTTCCCTGGGAAAGAAAAGTGGCCAGCCCAGGTTCCTGATGTCAGTTTGTAGGGTTCCCTTAGGACTTTCAGGGCAGCACAGGTTTGAGGTGGGGGCAGGTTGGGTCTGGGACATATCCTCGTCCGTTCGGATATTTTGCAGGCAGCCGGCCACTCAGGGCCACAGCCCCTGGAGACAAAGACCGCCCTTTTCCCTGGGAAAGAAAAGTGGCCAGCCCAGGTTCCTGATGTCAGTTTGTAGGGTTCCCTTGGGACTGTCAGGGCAGCACAGGTTTGAGGTGGGGGCAGGTTGGGTCTGGGACATATCCTCGTCCGTTCGGATATTTTGCAGGCAGCCGGCCACTCAGGGCCACAGCCCCTGGAGACAAAGACCGGCCCTTTTCCCTGGGAAAGAAAAGTGGCCAGCCCAGCTTCCTGATGTCAGTTTGTAGGGTTCCCTTAGGACTTTCAGGGCAGCACAGGTTTGAGGTGGGGGCAGGTTGGGTCTGGGACATATCCTCGTCCATTCAGATATTTTGCAGGCAGCCGGCCACTCAGGGCCACTCAGCCGGCCACAGCCCCTGGAGACAAACACCGGCCCTTTTCCCTGGGAAAGAAAAGTGGCCAGCCCAGGTTCCTGATGTCAGTTTGTAGGGTTCCCTTAGGACTTTCAGGGCAGCACAGTTTTGAGGTGGGGGCAGGTTGGGTCTGGGACATATCCTCGTCCGTTCGGATATTTTGCAGGCAGCCGGCCACTCAGGGCCACAGCCCCTGGAGACAAAGACCGCCCTTTTCCCTGGGAAAGAAAAGTGGCCAGCCCAGGTTCCTGATGTCAGTTTGTAGGGTTCCCTTAGGACTTTCAGGGCAGCACAGGTTTGAGGTGGGGGCAGGTTGGGTCTGGGACATATCCTCGTCCGTTCGGATATTTTGCAGGCAGCCGGCCACTCAGGGCCACAGCCCCTGGAGACAAAGACCGCCCTTTTCCCTGGGAAAGAAAAGTGGCCAGCCCAGGTTCCTGATGTCAGTTTGTAGGGTTCCCTTAGGACTTTCAGGGCAGCACAGGTTTGAGGTGGGGGCAGGTTGGGTCTGGGACATATCCTCGTCCGTTCGGATATTTTGCAGGCAGCCGGCCACTCAGGGCCACTCAGGGCCACAGCCCCTGGAGACAAAGACCGGCCCTTTTCCCTGGGAAAGAAAAGTGGCCAGCCCAGCTTCCTGATGTCAGTTTGTAGGGTTCCCTTAGGACTTTCAGGGCAGCACAGGTTTGAGGTGGGGGCAGGTTGGGTCTGGGACATATCCTCGTCCGTTCGGATATTTTGCAGGCAGCCGGCCACTCAGGGCCACAGCCCCTGGAGACAAAGACCGGCCCTTTTCCCTGGGAAAGAAAAGTGGCCAGCCCAGGTTCCTGATGTCAGTTTGTAGGGTTCCCTTAGGACTTTCAGGGCAGCACAGGTTTGAGGTGGGGGCAGGTTGGGTCTGGGACATATCCTCGTCCGTTCGGATATTTTGCAGGCAGCCGGCCACTCAGGGCCACAGCCCCTGGAGACAAAGACCGGCCCTTTTCCCTGGGAAAGAAAAGTGGCCAGCCCAGGTTCCTGATGTCAGTTTGTAGGGTTCCCTTGGGACTTTCAGGGCAGCACAGGTTTGAGGTGGGGGCAGGTTGGGTCTGGGACATATCCTTGTCCGTTCAGATATTTTGCAGGCAGCCGGCCACTCAGGGCCACTCAGCCGGCCACAGCCCCTGGAGACAAACACCGGCCCTTTTCCCTGGGAAAGAAAAGTGGCCAGCCCAGGTTCCTGATGTCAGTTTGTAGGGTTCCCTTAGGACTTTCAGGGCAGCACAGTTTTGAGGTGGGGGCAGGTTGGGTCTGGGACATATCCTCGTCCGTTCGGATATTTTGCAGGCAGCCGGCCACTCAGGGCCACAGCCCCTGGAGACAAAGACCGGCCCTTTTCCCTGGGAAAGAAAAGTGGCCAGCCCAGGTTCCTGATGTCAGTTTGTAGGGTTCCCTTAGGACTTTCAGGGCAGCACAGGTTTGAGGTGGGGGCAGGTTGGGTCTGGGACATATCCTCGTCTGTTCGGATATTTTGCAGGCAGCCGGCCACTCAGGGCCACAGCCCCTGGAGACAAAGACCGGCCCTTTTCCCTGGGAAAGAAAAGTGGCCAGCCCAGGTTCCTGATGTCAGTTTGTAGGGTTCCCTTAGGACTTTCAGGGCAGCACAGGTTTGAGGTGGGGGCAGGTTGGGTCTGGGACATATCCTCGTCCGTTCGGATATTTTGCAGGCAGCCGGCCACTCAGGGCCACAGCCCCTGGAGACAAAGACCGGCCCTTTTCCCTGGGAAAGAAAAGTGGCCAGCCCAGGTTCCTGATGTCAGTTTGTAGGGTTCCCTTGGGACTGTCAGGGCAGCACAGGTTTGAGGTGGGGGCAGGTTGGGTCTGGGACATATCCTCGTCCGTTCGGATATTTTGCAGGCAGCCGGCCACTCAGGGCCACAGCCCCTGGAGACAAAGACCGGCCCTTTTCCCTGGGAAAGAAAAGTGGCCAGCCCAGCTTCCTGATGTCAGTTTGTAGGGTTCCCTTAGGACTTTCAGGGCAGCACAGGTTTGAGGTGGGGGCAGGTTGGGTCTGGGACATATCCTCGTCCATTCAGATATTTTGCAGGCAGCCGGCCACTCAGGGCCACTCAGCCGGCCACAGCCCCTGGAGACAAACACCGGCCCTTTTCCCTGGGAAAGAAAAGTGGCCAGCCCAGGTTCCTGATGTCAGTTTGTAGGGTTCCCTTAGGACTTTCAGGGCAGCACAGTTTTGAGGTGGGGGCAGGTTGGGTCTGGGACATATCCTCGTCCGTTCGGATATTTTGCAGGCAGCCGGCCACTCAGGGCCACAGCCCCTGGAGACAAAGACCGGCCCTTTTCCCTGGGAAAGAAAAGTGGCCAGCCCAGGTTCCTGATGTCAGTTTGTAGGGTTCCCTTAGGACTTTCAGGGCAGCACAGGTTTGAGGTGGGGGCAGGTTGGGTCTGGGACATATCCTCGTCCGTTCGGATATTTTGCAGGCAGCCGGCCACTCAGGGCCACAGCCCCTGGAGACAAAGACCGGCCCTTTTCCCTGGGAAAGAAAAGTGGCCAGCCCAGGTTCCTGATGTCAGTTTGTAGGGTTCCCTTAGGACTTTCAGGGCAGCACAGGTTTGAGGTGGGGGCAGGTTGGGTCTGGGACATATCCTCGTCCGTTCGGATATTTTGCAGGCAGCCGGCCACTCAGGGCCACTCAGGGCCACAGCCCCTGGAGACAAAGACCGGCCCTTTTCCCTGGGAAAGAAAAGTGGCCAGCCCAGCTTCCTGATGTCAGTTTGTAGGGTTCCCTTAGGACTTTCAGGGCAGCACAGGTTTGAGGTGGGGGCAGGTTGGGTCTGGGACATATCCTCGTCCGTTCGGATATTTTGCAGGCAGCCGGCCACTCAGGGCCACAGCCCCTGGAGACAAAGACCGGCCCTTTTCCCTGGGAAAGAAAAGTGGCCAGCCCAGGTTCCTGATGTCAGTTTGTAGGGTTCCCTTAGGACTTTCAGGGCAGCACAGGTTTGAGGTGGGGGCAGGTTGGGTCTGGGACATATCCTCGTCCGTTCGGATATTTTGCAGGCAGCCGGCCACTCAGGGCCACTCAGGGCCACAGCCCCTGGAGACAAAGACCGGCCCTTTTCCCTGGGAAAGAAAAGTGGCCAGCCCAGCTTCCTGATGTCAGTTTGTAGGGTTCCCTTAGGACTTTCAGGGCAGCACAGGTTTGAGGTGGGGGCAGGTTGGGTCTGGGACATATCCTCGTCCGTTCGGATATTTTGCAGGCAGCCGGCCACTCAGGGCCACAGCCCCTGGAGACAAAGACCGGCCCTTTTCCCTGGGAAAGAAAAGTGGCCAGCCCAGGTTCCTGATGTCAGTTTGTAGGGTTCCCTTAGGACTTTCAGGGCAGCACAGGTTTGAGGTGGGGGCAGGTTGGGTCTGGGACATATCCTCGTCCGTTCGGATATTTTGCAGGCAGCCGGCCACTCAGGGCCACAGCCCCTGGAGACAAAGACCGGCCCTTTTCCCTGGGAAAGAAAAGTGGCCGGCCCAGGTTCCTGATGTCAGTTTGTAGGGTTCCCTTAGGACTTTCAGGGCAGCACAGGTTTGAGGTGGGGGCAGGTTGGGTCTGGGACATATCCTCGTCCGTTCGGATATTTTGCAGGCAGCCGGCCACTCAGGGCCACAGCCCCTGGAGACAAAGACCGGCCCTTTTCCCTGGGAAAGAAAAGTGGCCAGCCCAGGTTCCTGATGTCAGTTTGTAGGGTTCCCTTAGGACTTTCAGGGCAGCACAGGTTTGAGGTGGGGGCAGGTTGGGTCTGGGACATATCCTCGTCCGTTCAGATATTTTGCAGGCAGCCGGCCACTCAGGGCCACAGCCCCTGGAGACAAAGACCGGCCCTTTTCCCTGGGAAAGAAAAGTGGCCAGCCCAGCTTCCTGATGTCAGTTTGTAGGGTTCCCTTAGGACTTTCAGGGCAGCACAGGTTTGAGGTGGGGGCAGGTTGGGTCTGGGACATATCCTCGTCCGTTCGGATATTTTGCAGGCAGCCGGCCACTCAGGGCCACAGCCCCTGGAGACAAAGACCGGCCCTTTTCCCTGGGAAAGAAAAGTGGCCAGCCCAGCTTCCTGATGTCAGTTTGTAGGGTTCCCTTAGGACTGTCAGGGCAGCACAGGTTTGAGGTGGGGGCAGGTTGGGTCTGGGACATATCCTCGTCCGTTCGGATATTTTGCAGGCAGCCGGCCACTCGGGGCCACAGCCCCTGGAGACAAACACCGGCCCTTTTCCCTGGGAAAGAAAAGTGGCCAGCCCAGGTTCCTGATGTCAGTTTGTAGGGTTCCCTTAGGACTTTCAGGGCAGCACAGGTTTGAGGTGGGGGCAGGTTGGGTCTGGGACATATCCTCGTCCGTTCGGATCTTTTGCAGGCAGCCGGCCACTCAGGGCCACAGCCCCTGGAGACAAAGACCGGCCCTTTTCCCTGGGAAAGAAAAGTGGCCAGCCCAGGTTCCTGATGTCAGTTTGTAGGGTTCCCTTGGGACTTTCAGGGCAGCACAGGTTTGAGGTGGGGCAGGTTGGGTCTGGGACATATCCTCGTCCGTTCAGATATTTTGCAGGCAGCCGGCCACTCAGGGCCACTCAGCCGGCCACAGCCCCTGGAGACAAACACCGGCCCTTTTCCCTGGGAAAGAAAAGTGGCCAGCCCAGGTTCCTGATGTCAGTTTGTAGGGTTCCCTTAGGACTTTCAGGGCAGCACAGTTTTGAGGTGGGGGCAGGTTGGGTCTGGGACATATCCTCGTCCGTTCGGATATTTTGCAGGCAGCCGGCCACTCAGGGCCACAGCCCCTGGAGACAAAGACCGGCCCTTTTCCCTGGGAAAGAAAAGTGGCCAGCCCAGGTTCCTGATGTCAGTTTGTAGGGTTCCCTTAGGACTTTCAGGGCAGCACAGTTTTGAGGTGGGGGCAGGTTGGGTCTGGGACATATCCTCGTCCGTTCGGATATTTTGCAGGCAGCCGGCCACTCAGGGCCACAGCCCCTGGAGACAAAGACCGGCCCTTTTCCCTGGGAAAGAAAAGTGGCCAGCCCAGGTTCCTGATGTCAGTTTGTAGGGTTCCCTTAGGACTTTCAGGGCAGCACAGGTTTGAGGTGGGGGCAGGTTGGGTCTGGGACATATCCTCGTCCGTTCGGATATTTTGCAGGCAGCCGGCCACTCAGGGCCACAGCCCCTGGAGACAAAGACCGGCCCTTTTCCCTGGGAAAGAAAAGTGGCCAGCCCAGGTTCCTGATGTCAGTTTGTAGGGTTCCCTTAGGACTTTCAGGGCAGCACAGGTTTGAGGTGGGGGCAGGTTGGGTCTGGGACATATCCTCGTCCGTTCGGATATTTTGCAGGCAGCCGGCCACTCAGGGCCACAGCCCCTGGAGACAAAGACCGGCCCTTTTCCCTGGGAAAGAAAAGTGGCCAGCCCAGGTTCCTGATGTCAGTTTGTAGGGTTCCCTTGGGACTTTCAGGGCAGCACAGGTTTGAGGTGGGGGCAGGTTGGGTCTGGGACATATCCTTGTCCGTTCAGATATTTTGCAGGCAGCCGGCCACTCAGGGCCACTCAGCCGGCCACAGCCCCTGGAGACAAACACCGGCCCTTTTCCCTGGGAAAGAAAAGTGGCCAGCCCAGGTTCCTGATGTCAGTTTGTAGGGTTCCCTTAGGACTTTCAGGGCAGCACAGTTTTGAGGTGGGGGCAGGTTGGGTCTGGGACATATCCTCGTCCGTTCGGATATTTTGCAGGCAGCCGGCCACTCAGGGCCACAGCCCCTGGAGACAAAGACCGGCCCTTTTCCCTGGGAAAGAAAAGTGGCCAGCCCAGGTTCCTGATGTCAGTTTGTAGGGTTCCCTTAGGACTTTCAGGGCAGCACAGGTTTGAGGTGGGGGCAGGTTGGGTCTGGGACATATCCTCGTCTGTTCGGATATTTTGCAGGCAGCCGGCCACTCAGGGCCACAGCCCCTGGAGACAAAGACCGGCCCTTTTCCCTGGGAAAGAAAAGTGGCCAGCCCAGGTTCCTGATGTCAGTTTGTAGGGTTCCCTTAGGACTTTCAGGGCAGCACAGGTTTGAGGTGGGGGCAGGTTGGGTCTGGGACATATCCTCGTCCGTTCGGATATTTTGCAGGCAGCCGGCCACTCAGGGCCACAGCCCCTGGAGACAAAGACCGGCCCTTTTCCCTGGGAAAGAAAAGTGGCCAGCCCAGGTTCCTGATGTCAGTTTGTAGGGTTCCCTTGGGACTGTCAGGGCAGCACAGGTTTGAGGTGGGGGCAGGTTGGGTCTGGGACATATCCTCGTCCGTTCGGATATTTTGCAGGCAGCCGGCCACTCAGGGCCACAGCCCCTGGAGACAAAGACCGGCCCTTTTCCCTGGGAAAGAAAAGTGGCCAGCCCAGGTTCCTGATGTCAGTTTGTAGGGTTCCCTTAGGACTTTCAGGGCAGCACAGGTTTGAGGTGGGGGCAGGTTGGGTCTGGGACATATCCTCGTCCATTCAGATATTTTGCAGGCAGCCGGCCACTCAGGGCCACTCAGCCGGCCACAGCCCCTGGAGACAAACACCGGCCCTTTTCCCTGGGAAAGAAAAGTGGCCAGCCCAGGTTCCTGATGTCAGTTTGTAGGGTTCCCTTAGGACTTTCAGGGCAGCACAGTTTTGAGGTGGGGGCAGGTTGGGTCTGGGACATATCCTCGTCCGTTCGGATATTTTGCAGGCAGCCGGCCACTCAGGGCCACAGCCCCTGGAGACAAAGACCGGCCCTTTTCCCTGGGAAAGAAAAGTGGCCAGCCCAGGTTCCTGATGTCAGTTTGTAGGGTTCCCTTAGGACTTTCAGGGCAGCACAGGTTTGAGGTGGGGGCAGGTTGGGTCTGGGACATATCCTCGTCCGTTCGGATATTTTGCAGGCAGCCGGCCACTCAGGGCCACAGCCCCTGGAGACAAAGACCGGCCCTTTTCCCTGGGAAAGAAAAGTGGCCAGCCCAGGTTCCTGATGTCAGTTTGTAGGGTTCCCTTAGGACTTTCAGGGCAGCACAGGTTTGAGGTGGGGGCAGGTTGGGTCTGGGACATATCCTCGTCCGTTCGGATATTTTGCAGGCAGCCGGCCACTCAGGGCCACTCAGGGCCACAGCCCCTGGAGACAAAGACCGGCCCTTTTCCCTGGGAAAGAAAAGTGGCCAGCCCAGCTTCCTGATGTCAGTTTGTAGGGTTCCCTTAGGACTTTCAGGGCAGCACAGGTTTGAGGTGGGGGCAGGTTGGGTCTGGGACATATCCTCGTCCGTTCGGATATTTTGCAGGCAGCCGGCCACTCAGGGCCACAGCCCCTGGAGACAAAGACCGGCCCTTTTCCCTGGGAAAGAAAAGTGGCCAGCCCAGCTTCCTGATGTCAGTTTGTAGGGTTCCCTTAGGACTTTCAGGGCAGCACAGGTTTGAGGTGGGGGCAGGTTGGGTCTGGGACATATCCTCGTCCGTTCGGATATTTTGCAGGCAGCCGGCCACTCAGGGCCACTCAGCCGGCCACAGCCCCTGGAGACAAAGACCGGCCCTTTTCCCTGGGAAAGAAAAGTGGCCAGCCCAGGTTCCTGATGTCAGTTTGTAGGGTTCCCTTAGGACTTTCAGGGCAGCACAGGTTTGAGGTGGGGGCAGGTTGGGTCTGGGACATATCCTCGTCCGTTCAGATATTTTGCAGGCAGCCGGCCACTCAGGGCCACAGCCCCTGGAGACAAAGACCGGCCCTTTTCCCTGGGAAAGAAAAGTGGCCAGCCCAGGTTCCTGATGTCAGTTTGTAGGGTTCCCTTAGGACTTTCAGGGCAGCACAGGTTTGAGGTGGGGGCAGGTTGGGTCTGGGACATATCCTCGTCCGTTCGGATATTTTGCAGGCAGCCGGCCACTCAGGGCCACAGCCCCTGGAGACAAAGACCGGCCCTTTTCCCTGGGAAAGAAAAGTGGCCAGCCCAGCTTCCTGATGTCAGTTTGTAGGGTTCCCTTAGGACTTTCAGGGCAGCACAGGTTTGAGGTGGGGGCAGGTTGGGTCTGGGACATATCCTCGTCCGTTCGGATATTTTGCAGGCAGCCGGCCACTCAGGGCCACAGCCCCTGGAGACAAAGACCGGCCCTTTTCCCTGGGAAAGAAAAGTTGCCAGCCCAGGTTCCTGATGTCAGTTTGTAGGGTTCCCTTGGGACTTTCAGGGCAGCACAGGTTTGAGGTGGGGGCAGGTTGGGTCTGGGACATATCCTCGTCCGTTCAGATATTTTGCAGGCAGCCGGCCACTCAGGGCCACTCAGCCGGCCACAGCCCCTGGAGACAAACACCGGCCCTTTTCCCTGGGAAAGAAAAGTGGCCAGCCCAGGTTCCTGATGTCAGTTTGTAGGGTTCCTTTAGGACTTTCAGGGCAGCACAGTTTTGAGGTGGGGGCAGGTTGGGTCTGGGACATATCCTCGTCCGTTCGGATATTTTGCAGGCAGCCGGCCACTCAGGGCCACAGCCCCTGGAGACAAAGACCGGCCCTTTTCCCTGGGAAAGAAAAGTGGCCAGCCCAGGTTCCTGATGTCAGTTTGTAGGGTTCCCTTAGGACTTTCAGGGCAGCACAGGTTTGAGGTGGGGGCAGGTTGGGTCTGGGACATATCCTCGTCCGTTCGGATATTTTGCAGGCAGCCGGCCACTCAGGGCCACAGCCCCTGGAGACAAAGACCGGCCCTTTTCCCTGGGAAAGACAAGTGGCCAGCCCAGGTTCCTGATGTCAGTTTGTAGGGTTCCCTTAGGACTTTCAGGGCAGCACAGGTTTGAGGTGGGGGCAGGTTGGGTCTGGGACATATCCTCGTCCGTTCGGATATTTTGCAGGCAGCCGGCCACTCAGGGCCACAGCCCCTGGAGACAAAGACCGGCCCTTTTCCCTGGGAAAGAAAAGTGGCCGGCCCAGCTTCCTGATGTCAGTTTGTAGGGTTCCCTTAGGACTTTCAGGTCAGCACAGGTTTGAGGTGGGGGCAGGTTGGGTCTGGGACATATCCTCGTCCGTTCGGATATTTTGCAGGCAGCCGGCCACTCAGGGCCACAGCCCCTGGAGACAAAGACCGGCCCTTTTCCCTGGGAAAGAAAAGTGGCCAGCCCAGCTTCCTGATGTCAGTTTGTAGGGTTCCCTTAGGACTTTCAGGGCAGCACAGGTTTGAGGTGGGGGCAGGTTGGGTCTGGGACATATCCTCGTCCGTTCGGATATTTTGCAGGCAGCCGGCCACTCAGGGCCACAGCCCCTGGAGACAAAGACCGGCCCTTTTCCCTGGGAAAGAAAAGTGGCCAGCCCAGGTTCCTGATGTCAGTTTGTAGGGTTCCCTTAGGACTTTCAGGGCAGCACAGGTTTGAGGTGGGGGCAGGTTGGGTCTGGGACATATCCTCGTCCGTTCGGATATTTTGCAGGCAGCCGGCCACTCAGGGCCACTCAGCCGGCCACAGCCCCTGGAGACAAAGACCGGCCCTTTTCCCTGGGAAAGAAAAGTGGCCAGCCCAGGTTCCTGATGTCAGTTTGTAGGGTTCCCTTAGGACTTTCAGGGCAGCACAGGTTTGAGGTGGGGGCAGGTTGGGTCTGGGACATATCCTCGTCCGTTCGGATATTTTGCAGGCAGCCGGCCACTCAGGGCCACAGCCCCTGGAGACAAAGACCGGCCCTTTTCCCTGGGAAAGAAAAGTGGCCGGCCCAGCTTCCTGATGTCAGTTTGTAGGGTTCCCTTAGGACTTTCAGGGCAGCACAGGTTTGAGGTGGGGGCAGGTTGGGTCTGGGACATATCCTCGTCCGTTCGGATATTTTGCAGGCAGCCGGCCACTCAGGGCCACAGCCCCTGGAGACAAAGACCGGCCCTTTTCCCTGGGAAAGAAAAGTGGCCAGCCCAGGTTCCTGATGTCAGTTTGTAGGGTTCCCTTAGGACTTTCAGGGCAGCACAGGTTTGAGGTGGGGGCAGGTTGGGTCTGGGACATATCCTCGTCCGTTCGCATATTTTGCAGGCAGCCGGCCACTCAGGGCCACAGCCCCTGGAGACAAAGACCGGCCCTTTTCCCTGGGAAAGAAAAGTGGCCAGCCCAGGTTCCTGATGTCAGTTTGTAGGGTTCCCTTGGGACTTTCAGGGCAGCACAGGTTTGAGGTGGGGGCAGGTTGGGTCTGGGACATATCCTCGTCCGTTCAGATATTTTGCAGGCAGCCGGCCACTCAGGGCCACTCAGCCGGCCACAGCCCCTGGAGACAAACACCGGCCCTTTTCCCTGGGAAAGAAAAGTGGCCAGCCCAGCTTCCTGATGTCAGTTTGTAGGGTTCCCTTGGGACTTTCAGGGCAGCACAGGTTTGAGGTGGGGGCAGGTTGGGTCTGGGACATATCCTCGTCCGTTCAGATATTTTGCAGGCAGCCGGCCACTCAGGGCCACTCAGCCGGCCACAGCCCCTGGAGACAAAGACCGGCCCTTTTCCCTGGGAAAGAAAAGTGGCCAGCCCAGCTTCCTGATGTCAGTTTGTAGGGTTCCCTTAGGACTTTCAGGGCAGCACAGGTTTGAGGTGGGGGCAGGTTGGGTCTGGGACATATCCTCGTCCGTTCGGATATTTTGCAGGCAGCCGGCCACTCAGGGCCACAGCCCCTGGAGACAAAGACCGGCCCTTTTCCCTGGGAAAGAAAAGTGGCCAGCCCAGCTTCCTGATGTCAGTTTGTAGGGTTCCCTTAGGACTTTCAGGGCAGCACAGGTTTGAGGTGGGGGCAGGTTGGGTCTGGGACATATCCTCGTCCGTTCGGATATTTTGCAGGCAGCCGGCCACTCAGGGCCACAGCCCCTGGAGACAAACACCGGCCCTTTTCCCTGGGAAAGAAAAGTGGCCAGCCCAGCTTCCTGATGTCAGTTTGTAGGGTTCCCTTAGGACTTTCAGGGCAGCACAGGTTTGAGGTGGGGGCAGGTTGGGTCTGGGACATATCCTCGTCCGTTCGGATATTTTGCAGGCAGCCGGCCACTCAGGGCCACAGCCCCTGGAGACAAAGACCGGCCCTTTTCCCTGGGAAAGAAAAGTGGCCAGCCCAGGTTCCTGATGTCAGTTTGTAGGGTTCCCTTAGGACTGTCAGGGCAGCACAGGTTTGAGGTGGGGGCAGGTTGGGTCTGGGACATATCCTCGTCCGTTCGGATATTTTGCAGGCAGCCGGCCACTCAGGGCCACAGCCCCTGGAGACAAAGACCGGCCCTTTTCCCTGGGAAAGAAAAGTGGCCGGCCCAGCTTCCTGATGTCAGTTTGTAGGGTTCCCTTAGGACTTTCAGGGCAGCACAGGTTTGAGGTGGGGGCAGGTTGGGTCTGGGACATATCCTCGTCCGTTCGGATATTTTGCAGGCAGCCGGCCACTCAGGGCCACAGCCCCTGGAGACAAAGACCGGCCCTTTTCCCTGGGAAAGAAAAGTGGCCAGCCCAGGTTCCTGATGTCAGTTTGTAGGGTTCCCTTAGGACTTTCAGGGCAGCACAGGTTTGAGGTGGGGGCAGGTTGGGTCTGGGACATATCCTCGTCCGTTCGCATATTTTGCAGGCAGCCGGCCACTCAGGGCCACAGCCCCTGGAGACAAAGACCGGCCCTTTTCCCTGGGAAAGAAAAGTGGCCAGCCCAGGTTCCTGATGTCAGTTTGTAGGGTTCCCTTGGGACTTTCAGGGCAGCACAGGTTTGAGGTGGGGGCAGGTTGGGTCTGGGACATATCCTCGTCCGTTCAGATATTTTGCAGGCAGCCGGCCACTCAGGGCCACAGCCCCTGGAGACAAAGACCGGCCCTTTTCCCTGGGAAAGAAAAGTGGCCAGCCCAGGTTCCTGATGTCAGTTTGTAGGGTTCCCTTAGGACTTTCAGGGCAGCACAGGTTTGAGGTGGGGGCAGGTTGGGTCTGGGACATATCCTCGTCCGTTCGGATATTTTGCAGGCAGCCGGCCACTCAGGGCCACAGCCCCTGGAGACAAAGACCGGCCCTTTTCCCTGGGAAAGACAAGTGGCCAGCCCAGGTTCCTGATGTCAGTTTGTAGGGTTCCCTTAGGACTTTCAGGGCAGCACAGTTTTGAGGTGGGGGCAGGTTGGGTCTGGGACATATCCTCGTCCGTTCGGATATTTTGCAGGCAGCCGGCCACTCAGGGCCACAGCCCCTGGAGACAAAGACCGGCCCTTTTCCCTGGGAAAGAAAAGTGGCCGGCCCAGGTTCCTGATGTCAGTTTGTAGGGTTCCCTTAGGACTTTCAGGGCAGCACAGGTTTGAGGTGGGGGCAGGTTGGGTCTGGGACATATCCTCGTCCGTTCGGATATTTTGCAGGCAGCCGGCCACTCAGGGCCACAGCCCCTGGAGACAAAGACCGGCCCTTTTCCCTGGGAAAGAAAAGTGGCCAGCCCAGCTTCCTGATGTCAGTTTGTAGGGTTCCCTTAGGACTTTCAGGGCAGCACAGGTTTGAGGTGGGGGCAGGTTGGGTCTGGGACATATCCTCGTCCGTTCGGATATTTTGCAGGCAGCCGGCCACTCAGGGCCACAGCCCCTGGAGACAAACACCGGCCCTTTTCCCTGGGAAAGAAAAGTGGCCAGCCCAGCTTCCTGATGTCAGTTTGTAGGGTTCCCTTAGGACTTTCAGGGCAGCACAGGTTTGAGGTGGGGGCAGGTTGGGTCTGGGACATATCCTCGTCCGTTCGGATATTTTGCAGGCAGCCGGCCACTCAGGGCCACAGCCCCTGGAGACAAAGACCGGCCCTTTTCCCTGGGAAAGAAAAGTGGCCAGCCCAGGTTCCTGATGTCAGTTTGTAGGGTTCCCTTAGGACTTTCAGGGCAGCACAGGTTTGAGGTGGGGGCAGGTTGGGTCTGGGACATATCCTCGTCCGTTCGGATCTTTTGCAGGCAGCCGGCCACTCAGGGCCACAGCCCCTGGAGACAAAGACCGGCCCTTTTCCCTGGGAAAGAAAAGTGGCCAGCCCAGGTTCCTGATGTCAGTTTGTAGGGTTCCCTTGGGACTTTCAGGGCAGCACAGGTTTGAGGTGGGGGCAGGTTGGGTCTGGGACATATCCTCGTCCGTTCAGATATTTTGCAGGCAGCCGGCCACTCAGGGCCACTCAGCCGGCCACAGCCCCTGGAGACAAAGACCGGCCCTTTTCCCTGGGAAAGAAAAGTGGCCAGCCCAGGTTCCTGATGTCAGTTTGTAGGGTTCCCTTAGGACTTTCAGGGCAGCACAGTTTTGAGGTGGGGGCAGGTTGGGTCTGGGACATATCCTCGTCCGTTCGGATATTTTGCAGGCAGCCGGCCACTCAGGGCCACAGCCCCTGGAGACAAACACCAGCCCTTTTCCCTGGGAAAGAAAAGTGGCCAGCCCAGGTTCCTGATGTCAGTTTGTAGGGTTCCCTTGGGACTTTCAGGGCAGCACAGGTTTGAGGTGGGGGCAGGTTGGGTCTGGGACATATCCTCGTCCGTTCAGATATTTTGCAGGCAGCCGGCCACTCAGGGCCACTCAGCCGGCCACAGCCCCTGGAGACAAAGACCGGCCCTTTTCCCTGGGAAAGAAAAGTGGCCAGCCCAGGTTCCTGATGTCAGTTTGTAGGGTTCCCTTAGGACTTTCAGGGCAGCACAGGTTTGAGGTGGGGGCAGGTTGGGTCTGGGACATATCCTCGTCCGTTCGGATATTTTGCAGGCAGCCGGCCACTCAGGGCCACAGCCCCTGGAGACAAAGACCGGCCCTTTTCCCTGGGAAAGAAAAGTGGCCAGCCCAGGTTCCTGATGTCAGTTTGTAGGGTTCCCTTAGGACTTTCAGGGCAGCACAGGTTTGAGGTGGGGGCAGGTTGGGTCTGGGACATATCCTCGTCCGTTCGGATATTTTGCAGGCAGCCGGCCACTCAGGGCCACAGCCCCTGGAGACAAAGACCGGCCCTTTTCCCTGGGAAAGAAAAGTGGCCAGCCCAGGTTCCTGATGTCAGTTTGTAGGGTTCCCTTAGGACTTTCAGGGCAGCACAGGTTTGAGGTGGGGGCAGGTTGGGTCTGGGACATATCCTCGTCCGTTCGCATATTTTGCAGGCAGCCGGCCACTCAGGGCCACAGCCCCTGGAGACAAAGACCGGCCCTTTTCCCTGGGAAAGAAAAGTGGCCAGCCCAGGTTCCTGATGTCAGTTTGTAGGGTTCCCTTGGGACTTTCAGGGCAGCACAGGTTTGAGGTGGGGGCAGGTTGGGTCTGGGACATATCCTCGTCCGTTCAGATATTTTGCAGGCAGCCGGCCACTCAGGGCCACTCAGCCGGCCACAGCCCCTGGAGACAAACACCGGCCCTTTTCCCTGGGAAAGAAAAGTGGCCAGCCCAGCTTCCTGATGTCAGTTTGTAGGGTTCCCTTGGGACTTTCAGGGCAGCACAGGTTTGAGGTGGGGGCAGGTTGGGTCTGGGACATATCCTCGTCCGTTCAGATATTTTGCAGGCAGCCGGCCACTCAGGGCCACTCAGCCGGCCACAGCCCCTGGAGACAAACACCGGCCCTTTTCCCTGGGAAAGAAAAGTGGCCAGCCCAGGTTCCTGATGTCAGTTTGTAGGGTTCCCTTAGGACTTTCAGGGCAGCACAGTTTTGAGGTGGGGGCAGGTTGGGTCTGGGACATATCCTCGTCCGTTCGGATATTTTGCAGGCAGCCGGCCACTCAGGGCCACAGCCCCTGGAGACAAAGACCGGCCCTTTTCCCTGGGAAAGAAAAGTGGCCAGCCCAGGTTCCTGATGTCAGTTTGTAGGGTTCCCTTAGGACTTTCAGGGCAGCACAGTTTTGAGGTGGGGGCAGGTTGGGTCTGGGACATATCCTCGTCCGTTCGGATATTTTGCAGGCAGCCGGCCACTCAGGGCCACAGCCCCTGGAGACAAAGACCGGCCCTTTTCCCTGGGAAAGAAAAGTGGCCAGCCCAGGTTCCTGATGTCAGTTTGTAGGGTTCCCTTAGGACTTTCAGGGCAGCACAGGTTTGAGGTGGGGGCAGGTTGGGTCTGGGACATATCCTCGTCCGTTCGGATATTTTGCAGGCAGCCGGCCACTCAGGGCCACAGCCCCTGGAGACAAAGACCGGCCCTTTTCCCTGGGAAAGAAAAGTGGCCAGCCCAGGTTCCTGATGTCAGTTTGTAGGGTTCCCTTGGGACTTTCAGGGCAGCACAGGTTTGAGGTGGGGGCAGGTTGGGTCTGGGACATATCCTCGTCCGTTCAGATATTTTGCAGGCAGCCGGCCACTCAGGGCCACTCAGCCGGCCACAGCCCCTGGAGACAAACACCGGCCCTTTTCCCTGGGAAAGAAAAGTGGCCAGCCCAGGTTCCTGATGTCAGTTTGTAGGGTTCCCTTAGGACTTTCAGGGCAGCACAGTTTTGAGGTGGGGGCAGGTTGGGTCTGGGACATATCCTCGTCCGTTCGGATATTTTGCAGGCAGCCAGCCACTCAGGGCCACAGCCCCTGGAGACAAAGACCGGCCCTTTTCCCTGGGAAAGAAAAGTGGCCAGCCCAGGTTCCTGATGTCAGTTTGTAGGGTTCCCTTAGGACTTTCAGGGCAGCACAGGTTTGAGGTGGGGGCAGGTTGGGTCTGGGACATATCCTCGTCCGTTCGGATATTTTGCAGGCAGCCGGCCACTCAGGGCCACAGCCCCTGGAGACAAAGACCGGCCCTTTTCCCTGGGAAAGAAAAGTGGCCAGCCCAGGTTCCTGATGTCAGTTTGTAGGGTTCCCTTGGGACTGTCAGGGCAGCACAGGTTTGAGGTGGGGGCAGGTTGGGTCTGGGACATATCCTCGTCCGTTCGGATATTTTGCAGGCAGCCGGCCACTCAGGGCCACAGCCCCTGGAGACAAAGACCGGCCCTTTTCCCTGGGAAAGAAAAGTGGCCAGCCCAGGTTCCTGATGTCAGTTTGTAGGGTTCCCTTAGGACTTTCAGGGCAGCACAGGTTTGAGGTGGGGGCAGGTTGGGTCTGGGACATATCCTCGTCCGTTCGGATCTTTTGCAGGCAGCCGGCCACTCAGGGCCACAGCCCCTGGAGACAAAGACCGGCCCTTTTCCCTGGGAAAGAAAAGTGGCCAGCCCAGGTTCCTGATGTCAGTTTGTAGGGTTCCCTTAGGACTTTCAGGGCAGCACAGGTTTGAGGTGGGGGCAGGTTGGGTCTGGGACATATCCTCGTCCGTTCGGATATTTTGCAGGCAGCCGGCCACTCAGGGCCACTCAGGGCCACAGCCCCTGGAGACAAAGACCGGCCCTTTTCCCTGGGAAAGAAAAGTGGCCAGCCCAGGTTCCTGATGTCAGTTTGTAGGGTTCCCTTAGGACTTTCAGGGCAGCACAGGTTTGAGGTGGGGGCAGGTTGGGTCTGGGACATATCCTCGTCCGTTCGGATATTTTGCAGGCAGCCGGCCACTCAGGGCCACAGCCCCTGGAGACAAAGACCGGCCCTTTTCCCTGGGAAAGAAAAGTGGCCAGCCCAGCTTCCTGATGTCAGTTTGTAGGGTTCCCTTAGGACTTTCAGGGCAGCACAGGTTTGAGGTGGGGGCAGGTTGGGTCTGGGACATATCCTCGTCCGTTCGGATATTTTGCAGGCAGCCGGCCACTCAGGGCCACAGCCCCTGGAGACAAAGACCGGCCCTTTTCCCTGGGAAAGAAAAGTGGCCAGCCCAGGTTCCTGATGTCAGTTTGTAGGGTTCCCTTAGGACTTTCAGGGCAGCACAGGTTTGAGGTGGGGGCAGGTTGGGTCTGGGACATATCCTCGTCCGTTCGGATATTTTGCAGGCAGCCGGCCACTCAGGGCCACTCAGCCGGCCACAGCCCCTGGAGACAAAGACCGGCCCTTTTCCCTGGGAAAGAAAAGTGGCCAGCCCAGGTTCCTGATGTCAGTTTGTAGGCTTCCCTTAGGACTTTCAGGGCAGCACAGGTTTGAGGTGGGGGCAGGTTGGGTCTGGGACATATCCTCGTCCGTTCGGATATTTTGCAGGCAGCCGGCCACTCAGGGCCACAGCCCCTGGAGACAAAGACCGGCCCTTTTCCCTGGGAAAGAAAAGTGGCCAGCCCAGGTTCCTGATGTCAGTTTGTAGGGTTCCCTTGGGACTTTCAGGGCAGCACAGGTTTGAGGTGGGGGCAGGTTGGGTCTGGGACATATCCTCGTCCGTTCAGATATTTTGCAGGCAGCCGGCCACTCAGGGCCACTCAGCCGGCCACAGCCCCTGGAGACAAAGACCGGCCCTTTTCCCTGGGAAAGAAAAGTGGCCAGCCCAGCTTCCTGATGTCAGTTTGTAGGGTTCCCTTAGGACTTTCAGGGCAGCACAGGTTTGAGGTGGGGGCAGGTTGGGTCTGGGACATATCCTCGTCCGTTCGGATATTTTGCAGGCAGCCGGCCACTCAGGGCCACAGCCCCTGGAGACAAAGACCGGCCCTTTTCCCTGGGAAAGAAAAGTGGCCAGCCCAGGTTCCTGATGTCAGTTTGTAGGGTTCCCTTAGGACTTTCAGGGCAGCACAAGTTTGAGGTGGGGGCAGGTTGGGTCTGGGACATATCCTCGTCCGTTCGGATATTTTGCAGGCAGCCGGCCACTCAGGGCCACTCAGCCGGCCACAGCCCCTGGAGACAAAGACCGGCCCTTTTCCCTGGGAAAGAAAAGTGGCCAGCCCAGGTTCCTGATGTCAGTTTGTAGGGTTCCCTTAGGACTTTCAGGGCAGCACAGGTTTGAGGTGGGGGCAGGTTGGGTCTGGGACATATCCTCGTCCGTTCGGATCTTTTGCAGGCAGCCGGCCACTCAGGGCCACAGCCCCTGGAGACAAAGACCGGCCCTTTTCCCTGGGAAAGAAAAGTGGCCAGCCCAGGTTCCTGATGTCAGTTTGTAGGGTTCCCTTAGGACTTTCAGGGCAGCACAGGTTTGAGGTGGGGGCAGGTTGGGTCTGGGACATATCCTCGTCCGTTCGGATATTTTGCAGGCAGCCGGCCACTCAGGGCCACTCAGCCGGCCACAGCCCCTGGAGACAAAGACCGGCCCTTTTCCCTGGGAAAGAAAAGTGGCCAGCCCAGGTTCCTGATGTCAGTTTGTAGGGTTCCCTTAGGACTTTCAGGGCAGCACAGGTTTGAGGTGGGGGCAGGTTGGGTCTGGGACATATCCTCGTCCGTTCGGATATTTTGCAGGCAGCCGGCCACTCAGGGCCACAGCCCCTGGAGACAAAGACCGGCCCTTTTCCCTGGGAAAGAAAAGTGGCCAGCCCAGCTTCCTGATGTCAGTTTGTAGGGTTCCCTTGGGACTTTCAGGGCAGCACAGGTTTGAGGTGGGGGCAAGTTGGGTCTGGGACATATCCTCGTCCGTTCAGATATTTTGCAGGCAGCCGGCCACTCAGGGCCACTCAGCCGGCCACAGCCCCTGGAGACAAAGACCGGCCCTTTTCCCTGGGAAAGAAAAGTGGCCAGCCCAGGTTCCTGATGTCAGTTTGTAGGGTTCCCTTAGGACTGTCAGGGCAGCACAGGTTTGAGGTGGGGGCAGGTTGGGTCTGGGACATATCCTCGTCCGTTCGGATATTTTGCAGGCAGCCGGCCACTCAGGGCCACTCAGCCGGCCACAGCCCCTGGAGACAAAGACCGGCCCTTTTCCCTGGGAAAGAAAAGTGGCCAGCCCAGGTTCCTGATGTCAGTTTGTAGGGTTCCCTTAGGACTTTCAGGGCAGCACAGGTTTGAGGTGGGGGCAGGTTGGGTCTGGGACATATCCTCGTCCGTTCGGATATTTTGCAGGCAGCCGGCCACTCAGGGCCACAGCCCCTGGAGACAAAGACCGGCCCTTTTCCCTGGGAAAGAAAAGTGGCCAGCCCAGGTTCCTGATGTCAGTTTGTAGGGTTCCCTTAGGACTTTCAGGGCAGCACAGGTTTGAGGTGGGGGCAGGTTGGGTCTGGGACATATCCTCGTCCGTTCGGATATTTTGCAGGCAGCCGGCCACTCAGGGCCACAGCCCCTGGAGACAAAGACCGGCCCTTTTCCCTGGGAAAGAAAAGTGGCCAGCCCAGGTTCCTGATGTCAGTTTGTAGGGTTCCCTTGGGACTTTCAGGGCAGCACAGGTTTGAGGTGGGGGCAGGTTGGGTCTGGGACATATCCTCGTCCGTTCGGATATTTTGCAGGCAGCCGGCCACTCAGGGCCACAGCCCCTGGAGACAAAGACCGGCCCTTTTCCCTGGGAAAGAAAAGTGGCCAGCCCAGGTTCCTGATGTCAGTTTGTAGGGTTCCCTTAGGACTTTCAGGGCAGCACAGGTTTGAGGTGGGGGCAGGTTGGGTCTGGGACATATCCTCGTCCGTTCGGATATTTTGCAGGCAGCCGGCCACTCAGGGCCACTCAGCCGGCCACAGCCCCTGGAGACAAAGACCGGCCCTTTTCCCTGGGAAAGAAAAGTGGCCAGCCCAGCTTCCTGATGTCAGTTTGTAGGGTTCCCTTAGGACTTTCAGGGCAGCACAGGTTTGAGGTGGGGGCAGGTTGGGTCTGGGACATATCCTCGTCCGTTCGGATATTTTGCAGGCAGCCGGCCACTCAGGGCCACAGCCCCTGGAGACAAAGACCGGCCCTTTTCCCTGGGAAAGAAAAGTGGCCAGCCCAGGTTCCTGATGTCAGTTTGTAGGGTTCCCTTGGGACTTTCAGGGCAGCACAGGTTTGAGGTGGGGGCAGGTTGGGTCTGGGACATATCCTCGTCCGTTCGGATATTTTGCAGGCAGCCGGCCACTCAGGGCCACAGCCCCTGGAGACAAAGACCGGCCCTTTTCCCTGGGAAAGAAAAGTGGCCAGCCCAGGTTCCTGATGTCAGTTTGTAGGGTTCCCTTAGGACTTTCAGGGCAGCACAGGTTTGAGGTGGGGGCAGGTTGGGTCTGGGACATATCCTCGTCCGTTCGGATATTTTGCAGGCAGCCGGCCACTCAGGGCCACAGCCCCTGGAGACAAAGACCGGCCCTTTTCCCTGGGAAAGAAAAGTGGCCAGCCCAGCTTCCTGATGTCAGTTTGTAGGGTTCCCTTAGGACTTTCAGGGCAGCACAGGTTTGAGGTGGGGGCAGGTTGGGTCTGGGACATATCCTCGTCCGTTCGGATCTTTTGCAGGCAGCCGGCCACTCAGGGCCACAGCCCCCGGAGACAAAGACCGGCCCTTTTCCCTGGGAAAGAAAAGTGGCCAGCCCAGGTTCCTGATGTCAGTTTGTAGGGTTCCCTTGGGACTGTCAGGGCAGCACAGGTTTGAGGTGGGGGCAGGTTGGGTCTGGGACATATCCTCGTCTGTTCGGATATTTTGCAGGCAGCCGGCCACTCAGGGCCACAGCCCCTGGAGACAAAGACCGGCCCTTTTCCCTGGGAAAGAAAAGTGGCCAGCCCAGCTTCCTGATGTCAGTTTGTAGGGTTCCCTTAGGACTTTCAGGGCAGCACAGGTTTGAGGTGGGGGCAGGTTGGGTCTGGGACATATCCTCGTCCGTTCGGATATTTTGCAGGCAGCCGGCCACTCAGGGCCACAGCCCCTGGAGACAAAGACCGGCCCTTTTCCCTGGGAAAGAAAAGTGGCCAGCCCAGGTTCCTGATGTCAGTTTGTAGGGTTCCCTTAGGACTTTCAGGGCAGCACAGGTTTGAGGTGGGGGCAGGTTGGGTCTGGGACATATCCTCGTCCGTTCGGATATTTTGCAGGCAGCCGGCCACTCAGGGCCACTCAGCCGGCCACAGCCCCTGGAGACAAAGACCGGCCCTTTTCCCTGGGAAAGAAAAGTGGCCAGCCCAGCTTCCTGATGTCAGTTTGTAGGGTTCCCTTAGGACTTTCAGGGCAGCACAGGTTTGAGGTGGGGGCAGGTTGGGTCTGGGACATATCCTCGTCCGTTCGGATATTTTGCAGGCAGCCGGCCACTCAGGGCCACAGCCCCTGGAGACAAAGACCGGCCCTTTTCCCTGGGAAAGAAAAGTGGCCAGCCCAGGTTCCTGATGTCAGTTTGTAGGGTTCCCTTAGGACTTTCAGGGCAGCACAAGTTTGAGGTGGGGGCAGGTTGGGTCTGGGACATATCCTCGTCCGTTCGGATATTTTGCAGGCAGCCGGCCACTCAGGGCCACTCAGCCGGCCACAGCCCCTGGAGACAAAGACCGGCCCTTTTCCCTGGGAAAGAAAAGTGGCCAGCCCAGGTTCCTGATGTCAGTTTGTAGGGTTCCCTTAGGACTTTCAGGGCAGCACAGGTTTGAGGTGGGGGCAGGTTGGGTCTGGGACATATCCTCGTCCGTTCGGATCTTTTGCAGGCAGCCGGCCACTCAGGGCCACAGCCCCTGGAGACAAAGACCGGCCCTTTTCCCTGGGAAAGAAAAGTGGCCAGCCCAGGTTCCTGATGTCAGTTTGTAGGGTTCCCTTAGGACTTTCAGGGCAGCACAGGTTTGAGGTGGGGGCAGGTTGGGTCTGGGACATATCCTCGTCCGTTCGGATATTTTGCAGGCAGCCGGCCACTCAGGGCCACTCAGCCGGCCACAGCCCCTGGAGACAAAGACCGGCCCTTTTCCCTGGGAAAGAAAAGTGGCCAGCCCAGGTTCCTGATGTCAGTTTGTAGGGTTCCCTTAGGACTTTCAGGGCAGCACAGGTTTGAGGTGGGGGCAGGTTGGGTCTGGGACATATCCTCGTCCGTTCGGATATTTTGCAGGCAGCCGGCCACTCAGGGCCACAGCCCCTGGAGACAAAGACCGGCCCTTTTCCCTGGGAAAGAAAAGTGGCCAGCCCAGCTTCCTGATGTCAGTTTGTAGGGTTCCCTTGGGACTTTCAGGGCAGCACAGGTTTGAGGTGGGGGCAAGTTGGGTCTGGGACATATCCTCGTCCGTTCAGATATTTTGCAGGCAGCCGGCCACTCAGGGCCACTCAGCCGGCCACAGCCCCTGGAGACAAAGACCGGCCCTTTTCCCTGGGAAAGAAAAGTGGCCAGCCCAGGTTCCTGATGTCAGTTTGTAGGGTTCCCTTAGGACTGTCAGGGCAGCACAGGTTTGAGGTGGGGGCAGGTTGGGTCTGGGACATATCCTCGTCCGTTCGGATATTTTGCAGGCAGCCGGCCACTCAGGGCCACTCAGCCGGCCACAGCCCCTGGAGACAAAGACCGGCCCTTTTCCCTGGGAAAGAAAAGTGGCCAGCCCAGGTTCCTGATGTCAGTTTGTAGGGTTCCCTTAGGACTTTCAGGGCAGCACAGGTTTGAGGTGGGGGCAGGTTGGGTCTGGGACATATCCTCGTCCGTTCGGATATTTTGCAGGCAGCCGGCCACTCAGGGCCACAGCCCCTGGAGACAAAGACCGGCCCTTTTCCCTGGGAAAGAAAAGTGGCCAGCCCAGGTTCCTGATGTCAGTTTGTAGGGTTCCCTTAGGACTTTCAGGGCAGCACAGGTTTGAGGTGGGGGCAGGTTGGGTCTGGGACATATCCTCGTCCGTTCGGATATTTTGCAGGCAGCCGGCCACTCAGGGCCACAGCCCCTGGAGACAAAGACCGGCCCTTTTCCCTGGGAAAGAAAAGTGGCCAGCCCAGGTTCCTGATGTCAGTTTGTAGGGTTCCCTTGGGACTTTCAGGGCAGCACAGGTTTGAGGTGGGGGCAGGTTGGGTCTGGGACATATCCTCGTCCGTTCGGATATTTTGCAGGCAGCCGGCCACTCAGGGCCACAGCCCCTGGAGACAAAGACCGGCCCTTTTCCCTGGGAAAGAAAAGTGGCCAGCCCAGGTTCCTGATGTCAGTTTGTAGGGTTCCCTTAGGACTTTCAGGGCAGCACAGGTTTGAGGTGGGGGCAGGTTGGGTCTGGGACATATCCTCGTCCGTTCGGATATTTTGCAGGCAGCCGGCCACTCAGGGCCACTCAGCCGGCCACAGCCCCTGGAGACAAAGACCGGCCCTTTTCCCTGGGAAAGAAAAGTGGCCAGCCCAGCTTCCTGATGTCAGTTTGTAGGGTTCCCTTAGGACTTTCAGGGCAGCACAGGTTTGAGGTGGGGGCAGGTTGGGTCTGGGACATATCCTCGTCCGTTCGGATATTTTGCAGGCAGCCGGCCACTCAGGGCCACAGCCCCTGGAGACAAAGACCGGCCCTTTTCCCTGGGAAAGAAAAGTGGCCAGCCCAGGTTCCTGATGTCAGTTTGTAGGGTTCCCTTGGGACTTTCAGGGCAGCACAGGTTTGAGGTGGGGGCAGGTTGGGTCTGGGACATATCCTCGTCCGTTCGGATATTTTGCAGGCAGCCGGCCACTCAGGGCCACAGCCCCTGGAGACAAAGACCCGGCCCTTTTCCCTGGGAAAGAAAAGTGGCCAGCCCAGGTTCCTGATGTCAGTTTGTAGGGTTCCCTTAGGACTTTCAGGGCAGCACAGGTTTGAGGTGGGGGCAGGTTGGGTCTGGGACATATCCTCGTCCGTTCGGATATTTTGCAGGCAGCCGGCCACTCAGGGCCACAGCCCCTGGAGACAAAGACCGGCCCTTTTCCCTGGGAAAGAAAAGTGGCCAGCCCAGGTTCCTGATGTCAGTTTGTAGGGTTCCCTTAGGACTTTCAGGGCAGCACAGGTTTGAGGTGGGGGCAGGTTGGGTCTGGGACATATCCTCGTCCGTTCGGATATTTTGCAGGCAGCCGGCCACTCAGGGCCACAGCCCCCGGAGACAAAGACCGGCCCTTTTCCCTGGGAAAGAAAAGTGGCCAGCCCAGGTTCCTGATGTCAGTTTGTAGGGTTCCCTTGGGACTGTCAGGGCAGCACAGGTTTGAGGTGGGGGCAGGTTGGGTCTGGGACATATCCTCGTCTGTTCGGATATTTTGCAGGCAGCCGGCCACTCAGGGCCACAGCCCCTGGAGACAAAGACCGGCCCTTTTCCCTGGGAAAGAAAAGTGGCCAGCCCAGCTTCCTGATGTCAGTTTGTAGGGTTCCCTTAGGACTTTCAGGGCAGCACAGGTTTGAGGTGGGGGCAGGTTGGGTCTGGGACATATCCTCGTCCGTTCGGATATTTTGCAGGCAGCCGGCCACTCAGGGCCACAGCCCCTGGAGACAAAGACCGGCCCTTTTCCCTGGGAAAGAAAAGTGGCCAGCCCAGGTTCCTGATGTCAGTTTGTAGGGTTCCCTTAGGACTTTCAGGGCAGCACAGGTTTGAGGTGGGGGCAGGTTGGGTCTGGGACATATCCTCGTCCGTTCGGATATTTTGCAGGCAGCCGGCCACTCAGGGCCACTCAGCCGGCCACAGCCCCTGGAGACAAAGACCGGCCCTTTTCCCTGGGAAAGAAAAGTGGCCAGCCCAGGTTCCTGATGTCAGCTTGTAGGGTTCCCTTAGGACTTTCAGGGCAGCACAGGTTTGAGGTGGGGGCAGGTTGGGTCTGGGACATATCCTCGTCCGTTCGGATATTTTGCAGGCAGCCGGCCACTCAGGGCCACAGCCCCTGGAGACAAAGACCGGCCCTTTTCCCTGGGAAAGAAAAGTGGCCAGCCCAGGTTCCTGATGTCAGTTTGTAGGGTTCCCTTAGGACTTTCAGGGCAGCACAAGTTTGAGGTGGGGGCAGGTTGGGTCTGGGACATATCCTCGTCCGTTCGGATATTTTGCAGGCAGCCGGCCACTCAGGGCCACTCAGCCGGCCACAGCCCCTGGAGACAAAGACCGGCCCTTTTCCCTGGGAAAGAAAAGTGGCCAGCCCAGGTTCCTGATGTCAGTTTGTAGGGTTCCCTTAGGACTTTCAGGGCAGCACAGGTTTGAGGTGGGGGCAGGTTGGGTCTGGGACATATCCTCGTCCGTTCGGATCTTTTGCAGGCAGCCGGCCACTCAGGGCCACAGCCCCTGGAGACAAAGACCGGCCCTTTTCCCTGGGAAAGAAAAGTGGCCAGCCCAGGTTCCTGATGTCAGTTTGTAGGGTTCCCTTGGGACTTTCAGGGCAGCACAGGTTTGAGGTGGGGGCAGGTTGGGTCTGGGACATATCCTCGTCCGTTCAGATATTTTGCAGGCAGCCGGCCACTCAGGGCCACTCAGCCGGCCACAGCCCCTGGAGACAAACACCGGCCCTTTTCCCTGGGAAAGAAAAGTGGCCAGCCCAGCTTCCTGATGTCAGTTTGTAGGGTTCCCTTGGGACTTTCAGGGCAGCACAGGTTTGAGGTGGGGGCAGGTTGGGTCTGGGACATATCCTCGTCCGTTCAGATATTTTGCAGGCAGCCGGCCACTCAGGGCCACTCAGCCGGCCACAGCCCCTGGAGACAAACACCGGCCCTTTTCCCTGGGAAAGAAAAGTGGCCAGCCCAGGTTCCTGATGTCAGTTTGTAGGGTTCCCTTAGGACTTTCAGGGCAGCACAGTTTTGAGGTGGGGGCAGGTTGGGTCTGGGACATATCCTCGTCCGTTCGGATATTTTGCAGGCAGCCGGCCACTCAGGGCCACAGCCCCTGGAGACAAAGACCGGCCCTTTTCCCTGGGAAAGAAAAGTGGCCAGCCCAGGTTCCTGATGTCAGTTTGTAGGGTTCCCTTAGGACTTTCAGGGCAGCACAGTTTTGAGGTGGGGGCAGGTTGGGTCTGGGACATATCCTCGTCCGTTCGGATATTTTGCAGGCAGCCGGCCACTCAGGGCCACAGCCCCTGGAGACAAAGACCGGCCCTTTTCCCTGGGAAAGAAAAGTGGCCAGCCCAGGTTCCTGATGTCAGTTTGTAGGGTTCCCTTAGGACTTTCAGGGCAGCACAGGTTTGAGGTGGGGGCAGGTTGGGTCTGGGACATATCCTCGTCCGTTCGGATATTTTGCAGGCAGCCGGCCACTCAGGGCCACAGCCCCTGGAGACAAAGACCGGCCCTTTTCCCTGGGAAAGAAAAGTGGCCAGCCCAGGTTCCTGATGTCAGTTTGTAGGGTTCCCTTGGGACTTTCAGGGCAGCACAGGTTTGAGGTGGGGGCAGGTTGGGTCTGGGACATATCCTCGTCCGTTCAGATATTTTGCAGGCAGCCGGCCACTCAGGGCCACTCAGCCGGCCACAGCCCCTGGAGACAAACACCGGCCCTTTTCCCTGGGAAAGAAAAGTGGCCAGCCCAGGTTCCTGATGTCAGTTTGTAGGGTTCCCTTAGGACTTTCAGGGCAGCACAGTTTTGAGGTGGGGGCAGGTTGGGTCTGGGACATATCCTCGTCCGTTCGGATATTTTGCAGGCAGCCGGCCACTCAGGGCCACAGCCCCTGGAGACAAAGACCGGCCCTTTTCCCTGGGAAAGAAAAGTGGCCAGCCCAGGTTCCTGATGTCAGTTTGTAGGGTTCCCTTAGGACTTTCAGGGCAGCACAGGTTTGAGGTGGGGGCAGGTTGGGTCTGGGACATATCCTCGTCCGTTCGGATATTTTGCAGGCAGCCGGCCACTCAGGGCCACAGCCCCTGGAGACAAAGACCGGCCCTTTTCCCTGGGAAAGAAAAGTGGCCAGCCCAGGTTCCTGATGTCAGTTTGTAGGGTTCCCTTGGGACTGTCAGGGCAGCACAGGTTTGAGGTGGGGGCAGGTTGGGTCTGGGACATATCCTCGTCCGTTCGGATATTTTGCAGGCAGCCGGCCACTCAGGGCCACAGCCCCTGGAGACAAAGACCGGCCCTTTTCCCTGGGAAAGAAAAGTGGCCAGCCCAGGTTCCTGATGTCAGTTTGTAGGGTTCCCTTAGGACTTTCAGGGCAGCACAGGTTTGAGGTGGGGGCAGGTTGGGTCTGGGACATATCCTCGTCCGTTCGGATCTTTTGCAGGCAGCCGGCCACTCAGGGCCACAGCCCCTGGAGACAAAGACCGGCCCTTTTCCCTGGGAAAGAAAAGTGGCCAGCCCAGGTTCCTGATGTCAGTTTGTAGGGTTCCCTTAGGACTTTCAGGGCAGCACAGGTTTGAGGTGGGGGCAGGTTGGGTCTGGGACATATCCTCGTCCGTTCGGATATTTTGCAGGCAGCCGGCCACTCAGGGCCACTCAGGGCCACAGCCCCTGGAGACAAAGACCGGCCCTTTTCCCTGGGAAAGAAAAGTGGCCAGCCCAGGTTCCTGATGTCAGTTTGTAGGGTTCCCTTAGGACTTTCAGGGCAGCACAGGTTTGAGGTGGGGGCAGGTTGGGTCTGGGACATATCCTCGTCCGTTCGGATATTTTGCAGGCAGCCGGCCACTCAGGGCCACAGCCCCTGGAGACAAAGACCGGCCCTTTTCCCTGGGAAAGAAAAGTGGCCCAGCCCAGCTTCCTGATGTCAGTTTGTAGGGTTCCCTTAGGACTTTCAGGGCAGCACAGGTTTGAGGTGGGGGCAGGTTGGGTCTGGGACATATCCTCGTCCGTTCGGATATTTTGCAGGCAGCCGGCCACTCAGGGCCACAGCCCCTGGAGACAAAGACCGGCCCTTTTCCCTGGGAAAGAAAAGTGGCCAGCCCAGGTTCCTGATGTCAGTTTGTAGGGTTCCCTTAGGACTT